>NW_018128268.1:188918-190976 GCF_001952655.1 Monopterus albus | reverse complement strand
ACGAGTATGTGTATATCCACAAGGTAAAAAAAATAAAAAAAACTATTCTACGTGCTTATTTATATGCAAGCATCTTTTATCTGTGCACTATATTTTATATATATTTACTTATTGTTTTATTGATATTGCTTGTATAATGCCATTGTTTGCATAATATAAATATTTTTAATGACTATCTGAAAATGTCAATATTTCAATGTTAATTTCAGTCATCACTGATTCCCTTTTCAGGAAGCTGCATTTAAAAACAACCTAAATAAACTCATTATATTACACACATTATAATTCAAATGCCTTATCTTAGAACACAACTTGATAATGAGTTTAGTCATATTGTTCAATAATCAACAGTGTTAACAGTATGCCAACCTTCTCAACAGTGTCTGAGAGTTAAAACAGGCTGTGGGAAACCTAACGGTGACAACGGAAACATCACTTCTCTGATTCGGCTTGTTGCTCGGGTGAATTCCATACAAACCGGCTGGCTGTTGAAAGGGGAGGTGATGTTTAGAAAGTTATATCAGAAAATATTTTATATAAAATATCCAGCTGTTTATTTATTACATAATATACACCATCCTTTAAATGTCCTATCCTTAATAACATCTTATGGCAACTAAATACTATGCAAAACAAATATGGGCTTAAGTGGCCAGTGTCACAGCTTTTATTGGTTATTTCAGACAAAATTTAACACTTCCTCAAAGCGCCAGAGTATACTGGCATATGAAATTTCTCAGTACAGTAAAATCCAAGGGTATAAGGGGGCAACTGCCACAATAACTGCAGGTTGTTATTATTTGGGAGGTTTTGGGGTCTTATCCTGAATTAATAACATGAAAGAGGGAGGTCTGCAGGGAACTCCGTTCATAGGTTCACGGTAGTCAATTACTGAGTGAATATCTCCACCAAAAAACCTCAAGCAGAGTTTGGAGCTTTAGTATGTTTCAAATATGCCACTTTAGTGTGAGAGGTTAAGCTTTATTCTTATGTCCAGGGGTTAGCATATCGTGGCCTTCATACACTGAGAACTGACTTCATTATGTCATCTTTGGGTGTCTTTAATTTCTAGTAAGTAGGTCATTCTCAGAACTCTAGAATAATCAACAAGACTGAATTTATTACTCTTATTAACCACTTCATTGACAGTGTGATGCCCCTGCCTAAACACACACAACAGTAATGTGAATGTTATTATTCTGAGTTCTCTGAGGAGAGGAGACCACTGGAGGAGATAGCTGGAAAAAGCTATCTGGTGCCCGAATTTTAAAAAGATATTGAATATTAAATATTAATATTCATGTTCATAAGTGTAGTCATTCCTCTACATAATTCTCAAAGAATTAATGGTGTCAGAACTCGGGAGTCACTCCCACTCTTCTTCTTCGTCTTCTTTCGGCTGTTCCTGTTAGGGGTCACCACAGCGAATCATCTGTTTCCACCTAACTCTATCCTCGGCATCCTTTACTCTCAGCCCAATTAACTTCATGTCCTCTTTTCGCACATCCATATATCTCCTCTTTGGCCTTCCTCTTGACCTCTTGCCTGGCAGCTCCATCTCCAACATCCTTCTACCACTATAACCACTATCCCTCCTCTGCACATGTCCAAACCATCTCAATCTGGCCTCTCTGACCTTGTCCCCAAAACAGCCGACCTGAGCTGTCCCTCTGATGTGCTCATTCCTAATCCTGTCCATCCTGGTCACTCCTAAAGAGAACCTCAACATCCTCATCTCTGCTACCTCCATCTCTGCCTCTTGTCTTTTCCTCACTGCTACAGTCTCTAACCCATACAGCATAGCTGGTCTCACTACTGTCTTGTACACCTTTCCTTGGATTCTTGCTGACACTCTTCTGTCACACAACACTCCTGACACCTTTCTCCACCCACTCCAACCCGCCTGCACTCGCCTCTTCCCCTCTTTCCTACACTCCCCATCACACTGGACTGTTGACCCCAAATACTTAAACTCCTGCACCTTCTTGACCTCAGGCCCCTGTAACCTCACTGTTCCACTTCCCTCCCTCTCGTTCATACACATGTATTCAGTCTTAC
>NW_018128268.1:185767-186332 GCF_001952655.1 Monopterus albus | reverse complement strand
GGAGATTCCTGTCTGACCTCATCTGTCAACCTGTCCATCACCATAGCAAACAAGAAGGGACTCAAAGCCGATCCTTGATGTAGCCCCACCTCCACCTTGAACTCCTCTGTCTGACCTACAGCACATCTCACTACTGTCATACTCCTCTCATACCCTGAACTACTCTGACATACTTCTCTGCCACTCCTGACATCTTCATGCAGTACCATAACTCGTCTCTCGGGCACTTTGTTGTACGCGTTCTCTAAATCCACAAAGACGCAATGCAGCTCCTTCTGACAATCTCTATACTTCTCCATTAACATTCTCAGAGCAAAAATTGCATCAGTAGTGGTCTTTCTGGGCATGAAGCCATACTGCTGCTCACAGATATCCACTTCCTTTCTTAGCCTAGCTTCCACTACTCTTTCTCATAGCTTCATTGTGTGGCTCATCAACTTTATACCTCTGTAGTTGCTACAACTCTGCACATCACCCTTGTTCTTAAAGATTGGCACTAGTACACTTCTCCTCCATTCCTCAGGCATCTTCTCACTCTCTAAAATCCTGTTGAACAAACTAGATA
>NW_018128268.1:179168-185315 GCF_001952655.1 Monopterus albus | reverse complement strand
TTCCTGACCACCCAAAGCCTGTCTCAACTTCTGTCTGAATTCCTCACAACATTCTTCCTTTTGCAACTTCCACCACTTGGTCTTCTTTTCTGTCTTTCCTCTCCTCTTCTTCCTGACCACCAATCATCCTACACACCACCATCCGATGCTGTCTGGCTACACTGGCTACACTAGGGTTCCTTCCCCTAACACCAAACCTGCCCATCACCTCCTCATCACCTTCGTTCCCCTCATCAACATCTGCTCCAATCAACACTCTCTCCCCTCTGGGAATACTCTCTATCACCTCATCTAACTCACTACAGAATCTATCCATTTCTTCTAACTCAAACCCTACTTGTGGAGCATAACCACTGACTACATTCAACATTACCCCTTCAATTTCCAACTTCAAACTGATCACCCTGTCTGGCACTCTTTTCACCTCTAAAACATTCCTCACAAGCTCCTCCTTCAGGATCACTCCTACCCCATTTCTCTTCCTGTCCACACCATAATAAAACAGTTTGTATCCCCCTCCAATGCTACGCCCTTGCTACCCTTCCACCTGGTCTCCTGCACACACAGTATATCTACTTTCCTTCTCTCCATCGTGTCTGCTGGCTCTACCTGTCCCTGTCATTGTGCCAACATTAAGAGTCCCTATTCTCAGACCTATACTCCTGCCTTTCCTCTTCCCTCTCTGTCTACGAATCCTTCTACCTCCTCTCCTTCTTCGACCAACAGTAGTCCAATTTCCGCCAGCACCCTGTAGGTCAACAGCACTGGTGGCGGTCATTGTTAACCCGGGCCTCGACCGATCCGGTATGGAATTCGCACTGATGATTCACATGTTTAAATGTGGCATGTTTTTACGCCGGATGCCCTTCCTGACGCAACCCTCTCTATTTAGCCGGGCTTGGGACCGGCACAGAAGACCCTGGCTTGCAACCCCTGTGGCTAGATTCAGGAGTCACTCCCACTGCTGTGCCCAAATAATTTCTCTGAGGTCATTTTCACTGACACATTACTATGACTGCTAAGACGGTGAATTTGGGTTATGTCATCTCTGTCTATACCTCCTAACCACTGCTGCTACTGTGTTTCAACTTATGTTCAGTAGCTTGTTGCTGCTCTTGTGTCTTCTCCCATCTTTATGAAGTCTTAAAATCTGGTCTCCTACCAAGCCAATTCTTTACCATGCAGAGACATGTTGCATCAGTCACACTTTAGCTGACCTTTGTTGTAATGTAAATGTAATAAGGTTGTACTTTGGACAATATTCCATATAGTCCATATTTCATATGAACTATAATATTCAATACAGTCCAGTTTTTACTTTTGGAAAGCTCAAATTCACTTCATTTTAATGTAAAAATAATTCAAAATTATAAGATGCTGCATTTCTGAATGACTAATTAATTCATCACCTTTATTTGGCCAAGTATGTTACACACAAGGAATTTGTTTAAGGTATAGAACCGAGGCAGCCATCTGCAACGCCAACTCACAACAATGGCTCTAACCATCGGGGGCAACCTGGGGGTTCAGTGTCTTGCCCAAGGACACTTCAACATGTGGACTGCAGGCACCAAGATTCAAACGTCCGACCCTCCGGTTGGGAGACATATGCTCTACCCACTGAACCACAGTCACCCCAAAATTAAATGAAACATTTTAGTGATATTACACATGGGTAAACTGAGGTTTGCTGTATACAGTATGTTTTTATTCACTCATTGGCTATTGTGGGAGAACCATTTCTTCTATCATTACATATAGGTAATACCTGTGGATGGGAGTTTCATTACATATTATGACAATTTTACAGTACTCCTTTCAGTAATATTCTTCATGACTTGAATCTACTCATATAAAATCCATAAAGGCATGCCCATAGTCTCACTTTTCTTTCCTACATGGTTCTATCAATTTACTTCAGAGGAGATGTGAATTTACCTGTGAGGTATTTTTTCAGCAGATACTGAAGACCAAAGAACACCACTTCACTAAACTGGGAACCTTTCCTGCATCGGCATTCAAAGTAGGAGTAGATTTTGTTGACATTTGGAGGATATTGTTTGTAGTGTGTGATCTGAAAGAAAGAAGACAGAAGTCAGGAACAAACAGATAGTAGGCAAAAATCCCCAAAACAGATCAACTCATTTCAACATCCTATTGTGAAATAGCATAATAGTAAGCACGCTAACAGTAAGCTGTAAACCAGAGTCAGTCACTGCATTCCTCTGCCTCATCCTGCCTACCACTATTATAAGTTGTCATTTTTCCTGTTCTGGTAACATCAAAACTCAGAATCACCAAAGACACAAAACATGTAAAACTCAAGCACAGGCTTATTACTGCAGATTCATTCAAATTTTAGATTGTGATTTTATTTGAATGATTCAATATCGGTTCTTCAAATGTCAGAATCAGAATCAGCTTTATTGGCTAGGTGTGCTGGACACACAAGGAATTTGACTTTGGTATAGCGACTCTCAAACTGTATGTACAATGTTCTTCCATATGGCAACAAGTAGACTGAGATAACAGGAAAAAGAAAAAGAATGTGCAAACAAGAAAAAGGAATGTGCATTAGCTAAATAAAAAAAAAAGAATAAAGTACTTCTCACAGGCATGAGAGAAGAGTAGGGCTACATGATTAATTGTTTTGTGAGTATTATTTAGATCCCTATGTGATTGCAGTCTCACGTGAGAGAGAGCTTGGCATAGAAAAGGGAATGCTTGGTTTGTAGCAAGGCATCTCTCTGTTAATGCAAACATGTTTGTGTGCACCATCTAAGGTCCTGAATTAAAAAACCAGAGCCCCTAAAGGTAGCCGGGGCAGCTGCTTTTACAGTCTATGGGACATAGTCTAGAACACACAACGATGTGAAAATTAGCAAATAGAAACTATATGATAAAGTCACATGAAGTACTGCATTTTGTGGGGGGCTGTTTAAGCACAATGAAGGTGGGATACTACCCTGAACGACAACAATTAAGCAGCACGTGAAAAGACTGACATGGCATGGGGCTTATAGAGGAAAAAACACATTGCCAGAATGCTGCCTGGATCTCGGATGCTACTATTCTCTGGGCAGCAACTTTACCTACCCTACCAACCATCGCTGAAGGACAGCATAGAAGCCTACATGGAAGTCTTTCATAACTCGCTCCCATCTGAGGAGAGGGCACTACTGGAGGATTTACCAATCTTATGTTGGCTACTGGAATTACTTTAGCTACTTTGAATGTTTTGTGACCATGTTCTGCATACAAGATGTGAAGGAAGATGGGAGAGATGCCTGTGATTGGATTTGTTGGACATAAGCCATAGCGTGACCTGCCTATTTGTAATGCAAGGAAGGTTGGGGAGAGACGCTGGTGATAGGGCAAAAAACAAAAATTCTAAATCCTGAATCTGCCCCAAGCTCCGAAAAAAATACATATCAAAATTGTACATCTCCAGTACAAACTAGAACTAACACAACAACATAACAGTATCATACACTTTAACTTTAAATTGTAAAGGACTAAGCCAACATACTCAGATTCATAGAGGCTAAGCTCTGGTACCGAGTTGCCAGAATTAAAGGAGAACAATAAAGGCAGCTCTGTGTCTCTGTGGCTAAAAAAACACGTTGCATGTCTGTTAATGCCTTTTTTCTGTAATATTAGAGAGAATTGTTGTAAGGCTGGAGAAGTTACTATGTCTGCATTATGCCAGTTAAAATATGGGCTTTCTCAACAACCAGCTTTGTTTAGAGTGTTACACATCTCTTTTCATCAGTATATATACCATTGTTTACCTATCTACGGAGGAGAAATTCAAATTAATTAATGCTGTTGCGGTTTGTTGTGCTGTCCACTTGCGACACAACACCAGCAACAGGAGTTGGGAGCATTCACAAACTATTCTCTTGTTTTTAAGAAGAGGCTTTTTGGTTTTATTATTCTGAAAAAAGACATACTATTTGGAATTATGAGGGTTGCCAAGATAATCTAGAGGTACCCAAGATTAAACATTAAATGGCTGGAAACTAGCAAAATGAGCACGACATGGGGACTTTAACTCGTATACTGAGCTTCCATATGAATGCTCTTCCATTCTGTGGTACATTTAATGGTGTATCTTGACAAAGTACTGCTAAATGGCCATAAAGGTACTTTTAGCTTCAGCACAATGTCAGCCCTCCCCGGGGCAAATATTCACAAATTATAATCACAGAATATTCGGAAGGAAAAGAGAGAAAGGGAGGGGGAGGACTCATCTCACTTTTGGTCTGTCTACACATTCTGGAGAGCCATGTGAAGGAGTTAATCAAAAAGTGGATTTTGCATAATAGGCCCCCTTTAGATATTTCTATATTAATTACCAAATTTTCAATAATGATATAATAAGTTTCAATAACACATTTATGCTCAATTTTCACAAAAAAAAGTGAGAGAGACATTTCCTGTTGCCATCTTTGCTTAACTGAAAAGAAAATGTATGACCTGAGAAACTGATTACAATTATATTTTTACTGGAATGGACCGGATTAATTTTGATTCCACACCATTAGAAGAGTCTATGAGGATTCAAGAAATACCTTCAGAATTTGAGTATAGGTTAACAAACAACAGTACAGGGTTAAAATGGTCGGAAATTTCAATTTCCCATGTTGAGTTAAGATTATCTCTGTGACACGTATATGTAATACTTGAGAGTCACAAGATGAGGCTAGATTTAGGTTACATATTGAGTGAAATGAAACTGAAAGCTGAACGGTACATGAAGTGGGAAGAAGGGTGAGACACAACTACATAAAGTGAGCTTTACTTGCTGTGCATTACAACAAAATGAATCACACTATGACTTGCACTTCTGAAGTTCTGTTTCTCAAACTGGAGCCCAGAGACTTCCACAGTCACCAGCATATAATAAATATAAGCTTCGTTCTATTATGCCATTCTCTTGGGGGAGTGACACATTTATTGTGACTCAAGCTTGAACACTATTTTCTTATGTCTATGAAGATTCCGTCACCCCATTAGCCGGATATCTCTCTTTATACAGACGGACCCAGTCACATTCACTCCCCGGCCTGTAGTAGCTTTGCTTTGGCCGCACCTGTAGGTGCTGGATATATATATGTGTGTGTGTGTGTGTGTGTGTGTGTGTGTGTGTGTGTGTGTGTGTGTGTGTGTGTGTGTGTGTTGAATAAATAAACTTCTTTTAGAAAAATACGTTTAACTTACACTCAGTAAAGTTCTGTAAAAGAGTTTTGGTATAGCGATAATGGAACTCAAGCATTACAGTGGTAAACATGTCCACAGATACCCGTTCCTCGCCAAGTCTTATCTCAGATAAGGTGTCGTGGACTGATAACAAGAGCATGTGCTCAATGCATGCATGATATATAACAAACACTAGCATCCACTGCAACATTGTAGTGTACACATTCAATGCCACAGCTACGTTTAGGTTGTTTGAGATGTGCTACGACAGTCAGACACTTACTTTAGGGAATCTTAACTTACAGCAATCTAAAATAGACAGAATTTAACCTAGTGTTACATGTAAAAAGCCCGAAGAAGAACAGAAACCAGGACAAGAATGAACAGGTCCACTCACCTTGTAAGAATCCGTCGCAAGCAAGAAATTAAAATCCGGCAATGCCATTGCTGTTTAGGACGAATGAAATAACGTAAAAGGAAGCTAAATGTCACTTTAGTTTCCCTATCGGGTAGAAACTTAACGAGAAATCGAACCTGAAACCCAGACCAAGTAGCTGATATTACACTGGCCTAGAGACTAGGCAAAAAAGAAATTAAGCCTTCAACCACGAACTACTCTGATTTTAACCCCTATATCTCTCCAGTGAACTTGAAGTCCGACGTTACAACACAGCAAAACAACCAAAGCAAAGACGTTAAGTCATTTTGTATGCTGGGGGTGTTGTAAGGGGGCGGGATACCGTGCGCATGGCCACGCGTACGTCCGCTCACCGCCTGTCTGGCCTGCAACGTCATGCTGCTTTCAAGTGCACATAGGACCTTTTTGGAAGGAAAGCAGAGGAATACTCCTTATTTTGGATAGCAAAATCTATGTAACCATTTAGTTAGCTTTCAACTTTCATTGTATGGATGCTGAGTCAGCATCCATACAATGAAAGTTGAAAG
>NW_018128268.1:176505-177347 GCF_001952655.1 Monopterus albus | reverse complement strand
CCAACCCATTCAGGTGTCAAAATATTCAGCATTTTCAGGGCGATCTTTCAGCACTCAGCATCCATACGCATTTTCTTCAAAAAATGCAATTTTCTAGTTCTGTGGATGCGTAAGCATCCACACTATGTTATCCTGTTATTTATTATTCTGGTTTCTACCACTGTTCTTCGGCACCTAACTCCTTCCACATACTTTTACCTAGAAGGGCCATTGAGGTATCAAACTGTTCTTCTCCTTAAGGACATGTGTGCTTGTATACAACTTTTTTTTATAACTTTCATACTTTTTATGATATTCAGCTTTATTTACAGAAATTTCCCCATTGGAAATGAATGGGGCAAAGTTGGAAGCTTAATATCTCCGGCATACCTTGGGCTAGAAACGCAATTTCAACTTTATTCAACTTGTGAGACATTCAGCTACCAATGGTGCAAAAATCATCTTGATATCTTTTATGTTTTTTTTTATAATCGACATTTATATTTTGTCTATCTGCTCATCACTGGGTCTCTCGCTCCCTGACTTGCAGTCAAATAATACGCGCTGGAAGGAAAACGCCTTTGTAATTATAAAACGCCACAGTTCCTTCAATTTGTTTAACATCAGGACATAATACAACAGTGTAATGACACAACAGGGTGCTCTATTTGTTTGAAACTGAATGCAGAAATGGTTGTCGCTCCCTGCATCTCTCTGCAGACGCTGTCAACAGCTGCTTGTCAACTGTATTCATCTCGTGAGAAGTTGAACCTTAATATCTCAGGCATACTGTGGGCTAGAAACGCCATTTCAATTCTATTCAACTTGTGAGACGTTCAGCTACCAATGGAATGCAACAATCA
>NW_018128268.1:173516-174633 GCF_001952655.1 Monopterus albus | reverse complement strand
GAAAAATGAATGGCGATATTCTGCTTCAGCATACTTTCAGCTATTTCAGGTATCAAAATGTTCAGCTCTTCAAGGACATTCATGCTTCTATTTAGAATCTTTCTGAAATTAATAATTTTGCAATATAGCACATTTATGCCTGTATACAACTTTTTTATAACTTTTATACATAAGGTGGGTACGTAGCTCCATACAGCTTAATGCGTTATGTAAACATATTGCACTATACTGCCCTGTTATGAACAAGCATGGACTGACAGGAATTATATCAAAACTGAACCGAGGTGAGATTAAATGAATTTAATTTGAACAAGTCAGGGGTTCACCATAGCATTTCGATTAGCTGCTAACTGCTAGAGGTCTTACAAACGATACTATTTATTTAACGAAGGGCTGATAGTAATTATTATGAAGTGTGTGGTTTAGGTTTATGGTTGTTTATAGTTATGCAGGTGGACACTGAAAAGGTTTTGAACGGTGTAAATGACTTTTAGAAGCAAAACACGGCTCAATACACAGACTGTGAAAATACCTTTGAAGTGAAAGTAGGGGTATTGCTACGGTTTTGTCATTTTGAGGACTATTTGGACATAGATAGCATTTTGGTTGAAAGCTCCTGCTGTTCACTGTGAAGAGATTATTTCGATCGCACTTATCGTTTTTTGTCAGGGCCGCTCGGCGGCCGCTGCCTCTCCTCCGTTTTGTCTTTGTTTTTCTCCGTCATATGGGCTCTGCACCTCAGCTGTGTTGCATTCCAGTAATTAGTAACTGGTTTGTCAACGCACACAGCTGGGGTGCATCCCGATTGATTACCTTCTCCTTATTTAAACCTCTGGCAGATGCTCCGTGCTCGCCGGAACATTAGCGAACATTAGCAACATATAGCTACTGATAGCTACTGATACCTAACACGACACAGCGCCGCTTGATGTATGTGCGAATGGAATGCTACGCTGACAGTCTCTGTGCGTTTTGGCTTGAATCTATTCCCACTACATAGGTGCTACACTACACACACATTAACCTTCTTCATGCCCACACAGCGCCGTCTTATGTATGTGCGATAGGAATGCTACGCTGACAGTCTCTGTGCGTTTTGGCTTGACTCCTCTCACAC
>NW_018128268.1:171087-172053 GCF_001952655.1 Monopterus albus | reverse complement strand
GTTTTAAACTCGGCACAATGGGCATCAAAGCGGTGGAATCGCACACGCAGAGCGGGAAACACCAGGAGTATGCGAGAGCCCGCGGTAAGAGTTTGATTCAAGGTTTCTGCTCTACTCTTCCTGCTAGCAAGGATGTCACCGTGGATACTGAGGATCCTCAGCCTACAACGCCACCATCTGACCTGCGTGTAGTTGTTGGCTCTACGCCAACACTAAGAGCGGAGGTAATTTGGGTGCTGAGGACGGTAACAGGCCATCACTCATTCAGGTCAAATGACGGGATTGAGGAGGTTTTCAAAGCTATGTTTCCGGACTCTGGGCTTGTGCAGACATTTACATGTTGAGAGGATAAAAGCAGACATGTAGCTAGGTTTGGGCTGGCGCCATATATCAAAAAAGAACTTATCGCAGAGGTCAACAGGTGTGGTGCTTTTGTGATCATGTTTGATGAGACCCTGAACCAGACAACTAAAAGCAAGCAACTGGACCTGCATGTGCGGTATTGGTTGAATGACCGTGTTCAGTCAAGGTTCTTTGGATCTCAGTTTATGGGACATGCAACTGCACAAGATCTACTTCAACATTTCAAAGTAAGTTTTCTTTTATTCAGTGTATTTATTAGCTTACATATTAGAGTGCATCATAGAAAATGTCAGTTATAATATATATTTTTATAGGGTATGTATTTGTTTGATATGTATAATAAATGTATATATAAATATATAACCCTATATTTGTATATATTTAGTTAATTAGCATTTTAGATAATACAACTTGGGTCTTGTACACCTGCTGAAGTATCTTAGTAAAGCATAGACTTGTCAGGTATCCCCATACTCACTGTAGCTATAGGCTCTGCACTGGTTATAAAAATGGTTCATGTTGCTACTTTTTTTTAAGTGTCAGAGATGAGATGTGTTAAATGTTATGTGGTTAATATCTTCTCTTTGGTGTGTTTTTTAATTC
>NW_018128268.1:166044-167116 GCF_001952655.1 Monopterus albus | reverse complement strand
ACAGAAACTAAATCAATCAAGATTTAATTAAAACATCATATAACCAGGATCCTCGAATGATCAGCGTCCAGAACATGAAAGAACACAATAAAACATAAATGCTAACTGAGCTAGTTAGAAGCCACACTTCAATTATTTCAGGTAAATTGTCTTTTAATGTTAAGTATATCTGGATGTCATCCGCATAAAAATGCAAAGAGAACCCATATCTTTTTAGAAGTGATCCCAGCGAAAGCATGTACAGGGAAAAGAGAGTTGGGCCAAGTACAGACCACTGGGGGACACCACAACAGAGGATAGTTGAGGAGGAGGAACAGTTACCAATATTAATAGAAAAACTTCTATTTGTGAGGTAAGATCTAAACCAATTAAGAACAGTACCACGAATTCCTATACTGTTCCAGGCAAGATATGAGGATTTCATGATCCACTGTATCAAAGGTAGCAGAGAAATCTAAAAGCACCAACAGAACTAGATCCCCAGAGTCCCTGGCCAACAAAATGTCATTATTAATTTTTAATAGCGCAGACTCAGTACTGTGTTTTGATTTAAACCCAGACTGGAATAGCTCCTCAATGCCATTATTTGTCAGAAAAGACTGGAGCTGAATAAGAACTTTCTCTAAAACTTTTCAACATAAAAGATAATTTGGATACTGGTCTAAAGTGGGAAAACACTGAAGGATCAAGATTTGGCTTTTTAAGAAGAGGCTGGACAATTGCTTGTTTAAAAGCATCTGGAACTGAGCCTGTAGTCAAACATAAATTAATTAGGGCCAGAAAGCTAGGACCAATAGACTCAAAAACATCCCTGAATAATCTTGTTGGCAGGAAATCAAGTGAACAGTGAGATGTTTTCATTTGTAAAACCACTTCTGATAACACAGACAAAGAAACAGTCTCAAATTGGTCAAAAATAGCAGAAGGCAGGGGAAGGTCAGCTGGGTCAGAAGAAGTGATAGTGGAGTTTTGCCTAATGCTAGCAATTTTGTTAGTGAAATAATGTAGAAAACCCTCACATATTTCGACAGATGCCTCAGGATGAGAGGTAGGATTACATGGGCTAATAACA
>NW_018128268.1:154676-165725 GCF_001952655.1 Monopterus albus | reverse complement strand
ATCAGATACAGACCAGAATTTTTGAAGCAAGTAGAAAACTCTCCTGCTGTTGAAGAGGTGATTGAGTGTCTGATACTAGCAGGAATAGAGGGTTTATTGGACTGCGGAGGCACATTAACATTAAATAACAGAGGGAAATGATCAGAGAATCGAAAGTCGCATACTTCAGTAATAACAACAGGCAGCCCATGAGAAATCACAAGATCCAGTGTATGTCCGAGCTCATGTGTAGGGCTATGCACCAACTGAGTGAGGTTAAAGGAATCAATAGTTGTTAAAGAATCTTTAGACAAAAGGTCACCTGGACAACGTACATGAATGTTAAAATCACCAATGATTAAAAGCCTGTCAAACTTTGGCAAGATAAAACCCAGGAGATCAGAGAAATCCTGAATAAAGTCCTTATTAAATTTAGGAGGACGATAAACCACTGCACCCAGCAGTGGTTGAGAAAGTTCAATCACAAACAGCTGTAGTTCAAAACTTGAATAAGTGTCCACTTGCAGCTGCCGACATTGAAAGCTGTTTTTAAAAACACATGCCAGGCCACTGCCCCGACCTGTTGTATGAGGGGAGCTGAGGAATGAACAACCAGGTGGAAGAAGCTCAGAAAATGCGCAATGCTCACCTTCCTTTAACCACGTCTCAGTCAGCAACATGAAATCCAGCTTCTGTGATATAAAAAGTCATTCAGAATGAATGTCGTTAGTCAACGATCTAACGTTAATCAAACCCATCTGAATTGATAAAACAGGGTTTGGTGGCTGAGACACACATCTCAGCGGTCGGAGATTAGACCAATTTACACCCCTTTTCGAATGTTGCAAAAGTTGGCAATATGGATGAGGGGCCGAGAAATCCAGGCCTATGGGCTGAGGCCAACCACAGAGAAAGCCAGGCCAGCAAATCATGCTAGGATGACAACAACACCAGCCGGGTCCACAGCAATGGTCAGAGGCATCCGCAAAAGCAGAGTGCCAGAGGGCCTTTAGGCGAACAGCCACCCCACTACTCTTCCCTCGTTTTCTGGTACGTTTCCTTCGTGAGCAGACAAAGTAAGAATGCTGAAGATATGCTGGTATCTTTGCCAGTAATGGTGGGACAGTCTTTGAGTTATCCCAGCCCGTATAACTGGGACACTTTTTCATAGACGAATGAATATTAAGGCCCTCTCTTCTTGGTGGCATGGATGTGTTGGCCACTATCATGTTCTTTTAACTATGTGCCCACTGGAGCTTTGGGGGATTCATTTTTCATGTTTATCCTAAAAAAATACTCAAAAAAGAACTCACTCACCATATTTCACAATGAAAATGTTATTTGTTGTTAGTTTTTCCTCCTGTCTCGTGACGTGATCCCTTCCTATGCAGCTTAGTTGAAGATAGTGAGGTATCTGAGTTAGCCAGATCAAGTGGGTATGTTCCAAAGTTAATCTCTGTGGCACAATTTCCACTTTGTATCTTACTGTGTAATTCAGCAAGAGACACTATCTGGGAAAACACAAAGAGGAAAAGACGCTTTCTGTGACACAACCTCACTTTTGTGAGTTGTGTACTTCTGTGTACTGTGGAAGTCTCATTTTAGCTTTCAATGAACTTTAGAACATTTTAACTTGTGGGATTCATACCTGTGTTGAATCACATGAAATCTCCTCAAAGTTGAACTACTATAATGTTCCCTTCATTAGGATTTCTGGCCAAAGGCTTCAGAAACTCCAGCACATCCAAAACATTGCTGCCACAATCCTGATGAAGGCAAGAGAATATCACTACATTACTCCCATTCTGCAATCTCTCCATTGATTTCCTGATTCCACCAGGGTTGAATACAAATTCCCACTCCTGATAAAGCTTTTTGCTCTGCTGCACCCCACCTATGGCATTCCCTCCGAGACTATTTATGTTTCCAGCAGTTTAGATGGTATATGCTATAGTATGAAGTAGACATAACCTATAGTAGACTAATCTGAGAGATACTATCTATCTATCTATCTATCTACATACATACATATACTAGTTTTGTGGGATTTATTGTCAAAATATAACCTAATGTAGTGAGGCCTTCATAATGTTACCACACCATATAGACATCTTTGGCATATCTACTGCTCTGTATGCACAGGTGTATACAGGTCTGTATGCAATGCAGTTTAGTTTATCTCATGCCTTTTAAACATTTTTACATAATTACTGTATGTGGCACCAGAATTTGCTAGGTTGCCAATACCCTAAATCTCTTAGTCCTCAACCTATTATTTACTTTAAACCAATAAGCATTTAGTATGAAGGCCAAATCCCTTTGATTCTGGTCTTGTGCTGTCTAAAGCCGTATCATCAGGTGGCCGTTCATCTATTGTTCTTGTAGCCTGATCAAACTGATCCCAGAGCGGCGGGGGCCGGTTTCAGCACCGCGGTGAGCTCCGAGTCCTGCCTCTTCCTCCTCCTAAATCATCACATCACGTTTCCTCGTTTTCTCTTCCTGCGACCCCTCCCCCTCCTGACTGGCAGAGTTGGAAAGCTTGGAAATCACGCCACAAATTTTTCTTGCCAGACTGACTTGTCTGGCGGCAGTTTTCTTCTTGAGAAACATCATTCTGAGGCGCGAATCAGTCAGGCTTTGCGTGTCCACAGCGGCTTCAATCGGATCGGTCCCCCTGTGATTGTCACCGAAGCTGATCGGCATATTTTTCCTACTTTTGCAGTGGGTGTGATCTCCATCCGAACCTCAGCAGCATGTTGGACCCGTCTTCCAGCGAGGAGGAAGGGGATGAGATACTAGAGGTGGAGCGCAAAGAGGTGGCGGCCCCGAAGAGCACAGGTGGAGCAGAGACAAGGAGAAAGAGGATCTGGAGAAGATGCAAAGGGAAGAGGAGGAGAGGAAAAAGAGACTCCAGCTGTATGTGTTTGTGATGCGCTGCATCGCTTATCCGTTCAATGCAAAGCAGCCTACTGATATGGCCAGGAGGCAGCAGAAGGTAAGATCGGTGTAAAAAGAGAAACCCCCAAGCTAACTTCAGAGCTGTGTTTTAAACGCCTTTTTCACTTCAAACGCATCTTCAAAATGCATGACACCAACTGTTGCTTCCACAGTCGCACTATGTAGCTGGATGCCTTTCGACCGAATAGTCAAGGATGCAAAAATACAGCTGTTTACTTAGCCTTAGAGTTTTAGATAAATAAAACTTAATTTATTACACGCAAGATCCAAACCTTAATACTTTTATTATAATAGGTGGCAGTAGTCGCTCGGCTGTGATAAAGGAAGTCCATAAAGCATAGATCTACCAGAGGCATTGCTGAAACTACAGCAACTACAGATCTCTTCTTAATTAAAATATATACTTTTCTATAGCCATCCAACATCCTGAAGATGGGTAAAGCTAAACTGTGGTAGAAGCAATAAACATATTAATGAGAACTAAAGACAGGGTTGGTAAAAAAGGCTATCAGAAAACAGAGTGTGTGTGTGAGAGAGAGAGAGAGAGCAAAGGAAAGAGAGTGTGAATTAACGTTGTTCCCACCCACTGTAGTAGCTTCTGCATATGTGAATTGCCTCTGGGCATAAAAGCCTGGCTAGTCTCAAGCCTAGCTATTAGATCTTATTACACAGCTCCTCTTCATCATCTCTGATATGCTCCTTATAAAGAAATGACAATATATTTTATCAAGATATTTGACCTATGCATTGATTTGGTTGTGCTGCCAGACATTACATTTTAAAGATACACTCTGTGACTTCGTTGTTTTGTCAAAGGCACAAGGGTTTACAGCTATTCTGAATGGTCACACTTGAAAGGTAGGGTGACACATGTTGTTATGCAGAGAGGTGAGATGCAATAAATATTCAAATGCAGGGATAACTGTACATTTTGGACAGTCTTTGTGTCCAGGTGATACACTCAGCTACCACAAAACTGATGGAAGCAGTAGTGTAAAGTAATGGTGTGCCGTGAGGCAAGTCCAGGTGTGCTGTGGGATTTTGTGACAGCCTCATACACTGACACAAAAATGTATGAATACATTTTTATTTAGTATACGAGTACTTTGTACACACTCATTTCTCAATTCAGAGGCAAATCCTATAGCCTAAAAGAACATCCTAGGTAGAGCGGGTCGTTTCCTAACCAGAGGATTAGCGGTTCGATTCCCGGCTTGTCCAGTCAACATGTCGAGGTGTCCTTAAGCAAGACACTAAACCCCCAGTTGCTCCCGGTGATGTCACTAGTGTGTGAATGCGTGAGTGCTTGGGAGTGCGAATGGGTGAATGGCCGAATAATGTGTGAAAGCGCTTTGAGTGTGCTGTAAAAGCATAGAAAGGCGCTATACAAGTATAAGACCATTTACCATTAGACATTATCATGAAAGCTACCTGTCTTATGGCTTCAGCTTGACCAGGGATGTCAACAACCTTATTCCAACTCAGTGCATACTCTTCTCTGTTGATATGAATTTATTGTTCATATGCAAATGAGTTTTTATTCCCAGTGCAGCTCTCATCTTAGTTTGGTCTGTAAGGAGTGATGACATCTTGATGCTTCCCTCTCATGCCAGATCAACCCCTCCTCTCTCACTCACTTATTTGTCATGAGTAATTCAAAATAAACATTTATAGAGTGACAAGGCTGAGACATGTGGTATAGAGGCTATTTTCCATGGACATGTATACAGGTGTGCCTTCATTTTGGCTTGCCTGTTGGTGTGCTTTGGGCACTAAAACTACTGGTGTAATGAATTAAAAAGAGAGCTTGAGGGAGAATTTCAAAGCCTGCCTTTCACAACTCCACACACCTGGCCTATCATTGTGTAAGGGGGTAGGACTGCTAGAGTGTTTGTTAAAAAAGATACAGAAATTGTCCAGTGAGCAAAATGTGTATGTGTGTGTGTGTTAAAAGATTTTCAGTTTAAGCATACCAATATTTTAACAATGTTTGTGAACATGAGCTTTTTAGACCCCTAGTAGTACAGGCAATTTCTGCTTCATTCAGATGAAATACTGAAGTGATTCAAATTATTTTTTTCCTTCAAGTGACTCAAATTTGATTTTTTTTTCATTGACATGTGAACAAACCAAACATAATTTTTCAAATCAGGTGTGGCCATTCAGCCACTTTCACGAGTGGTCCTAGATCCCATTCATATCCAATATTTGACGGTGCGACCTCATGCAGAACAATCAAATCAGAATTCATGTGGATTTTTTTTTCAGTGTCTGACTCCTGTGTACATACGCTAATCGCCTGTTGTCATCATTCAGTGTCATCACAGACTCGTAAAAGTAAACACAGGAAAGCAACAGCAGCGATAGGTGTCAATGGAGAGATGAGAACATTTCACATTTGTTGGACATTTATGGAGAAGCCTCTGGTCACAGGAAGCTGGAAGGAAGATGTTGTAATTGAGCAGTTTTTGAAGAAACACAAATGACATTCTTGTATGCATGTGGCTCACATTTCAGTTAAAATGCTTGGCAGTTTAGGACCTCCAAAGTATTCAAACTGGAGCTGGATATACAGTACGTTGCTTTCAAACATGAACAGGAACCATCAACACAAAAATATCATATATGACAAACAGACTGGAACTGAGCATTAAGGTCTGTAATGTGAAATTAATTTAGGCGACACCATGGGCCTGGGCCTACACCTTGGGTAAATCCCAGTTCCCTTATTTGATTGTTCCTTGCTTGACTAAGAAGTTGTCCTGGTCCAGCATCATGAAGGACATCCCAGAGCTCTTACTCCTGCTCTGAGAAGCAAGGATTGAGGAGCAAGGAAGCTGCTAGAGGAGTCATGAATAGGGACACAAAAGACCATTCTTTGATAAAAGTCTTTTATGGACTGACACTCCCCACTTACGGAAATCAGTTGGTGATTGGACGCTTCAGATGAAGGATCAGTGGAAAGAATGTCTCATGTCTGTAAAACGTGTTTCCTCAGTTTCACTTTCCCTGTGTTTCTCCGTCACACCTTATGTGGACAGGACTAAGATGCAAAAAAAAGACTTAAATGAGGGAAACATGGATGCATTTAAGAGAACTGGGACTTAACCCCTTGTCTACACCAGTTACATAGTGAAAGTTCCATGTCAGCTGGAGCAGGTGCAGTTCTCTAATGGTGTCTATACCCAGTGATCCATTCATCTGCACTACTGCTGTGCCATACTTGGACAAATTTTGTCAGCACTCAGATTAGTTACAGGGTTTCTGCAATGTGACCAAATCACATCTCTGCCATGGTGCCAGTGTGCACTGAAAGCATTTAACATTGCAAGGCATTCAAATATGACTTTTACTGAATTGATTACCTCTGCCTCTCTCCTTCTGTCCCTCCCATTGTATGCATTAATGTCCCCTGAAAGTGACCCCCCCATTCAAGGAGGTCCTGAAGATTGGTAGTCTCTAAAGGCTTCAATACTGGCTGCCCTTACAAGCAGTAAATAACTGAGTGCAGGTTTAGTAGTAACTTGATTTATCACGTCATGTAGAATTGCTGTTAACAGATGGCGCTCTAACCATAAAAAAATTCAAATACCCAGGAAAAAGACCCAAGTTAGGGAAGCATCACTGTTGCGTCCAGTTACTGAAATAAGAGAAAAATCACTGTACAAGTGTGTAATTTTGTCTAAAGCCACCACTCCAATGTCACCAAAATCTGTCCCATAATGGTGTTTGCATGTTTAGATTGTCTAGGAAGCAGAGTGTGCCTGTGCTGAAAAGTGTGATATATTTTATGGCCCTGCTCAGAAGCAGATCCCAGAGCATGCTACTCTGTCCCCTATCTGACCATCTATGTCACTACTTTCTGACTGGCAGAGAAAACTTGAACAGCACGAAGTATCTCAGCTGAGGAAGGACATGTGCCATCTTTAAGGCAATAGAGGTGACAGTGGTGCAGTGGGTAGCGCAACTGTCTCCCAACCGGAAGGTGGAAGGTTTGAATCTCGGTGCCAGCAGTCGCAATGTCCTTGAGCAAGACACTGAACCCACGCCCCGCCCCCTGCCCCGATGGTTAGAGCCATTGATTTAGTTGGTGCCGCAGATGGCTGCCTCGGTTCTGTACCGGAAACAAATTCCTTGTGTGTAACATATTTGGCCAATAAAGGTGATTATCCTTATCCTTGAAGAAGGAGACAGTAGTGCATCATGAAGATATAAAAGGAAGCCAATTAAACAGCTAGGTTTGCTGACTCCATGTTTGCTCTGCTGTGTGTGTCGTGGGTAAAATCAATGCACAGGGAAAATTACTGTACCGTAATAAGCTAATACAATGACACACAAAATACAGCTAACAAAATACAGAGGGCTTGCAGAGATTAGTTATTAACTGACTACTGAACATAGTAACTACATGTAATCTACACTCTTACTATATTATATTTACTGTAGCTTGTTCACTTTAATCACTACAGAATCCCCTCCTCCCGTAGTTAGAAAGACTACGGAACTTCTAGACATTGTAGAACAAACACTTATAGAAAAATGAAAAGAACATTCATAAACACATTTATCTGAATACATCACTTCCTAATCCTAATCAGTTAGCCAAATTAACACCACTATTTACTAATTAAACATCCTCCTACCACATTCAGAAGTGAAATAAAAATCAACTTTCATTACAGAGATAAACTTTTAACCTTACCAGAGCAGTTCTACACTAATCCAACTCCCTACACTCTAAAAAAACATGCTCGTAAGCACAATAAGTACTCCATTAACATGGCAAAACTTCCTAATTTGACATATGACACTCTGAAAATAAACAGAGACAAAGAAAGAAAGAATAACCAACCAGGTGATCCTCCTTCCCCCACACACAACAACACAGTTTCAATTATACACATGCCTGTACTGTAAAACAAACAGCTTCAATGCAAACACTTTCTGACAGCTTGACACAGGTCTTTACATCAAGGCACTTCTCGGGCAGACTCAGGCAAAAAAAACCCCACGAAGCACGTTCATTTTTGTAATCTGGGTGGGGGAAAATTCTTGAGTGACCCCCAGGCCTCCTTCTGGATGCCTTTTGTGGGCGATTGCCAACAAGGGCCTGCACTGGACCTGGTAGAGCTTTTCTCCGTCTTCTCCTCTGATGTCCAGCCACTCCATTTCGAGCTCATCTCCAGCCTGCAATGTTTTTCTCTCAACTGCTCTAAGTATCACTGACCTCATCACAGGAAGACAGCAACACAGGACAAAACTCATTGCAGCTACTCCAGTAGAGATAATTACCACTAATCTGACCAAACCCTGTTTCCTGGTAGTATTCACTAACCAACTGATCCAACCCATGTTATTATCCCTACCCGCATTATCCATTACTTCAGACTTCAAATCCCTAAGCTTTCTCATAGCATCTGTGAGAACTCCCACAGGAGCTGTATGTCCCGGTAAAACAAGTACAGCAGTACTCTCCTATGAGAGCACACACACACCTCCTTTTTCTGCTAGAATCCAATTAAGTGCTTGTCGGTTCTGCCAGGACACAGCACTTGTAGCACTCACCTGCTCTCCTAATGCACCTAGAGCCTCATCTGTGTAGTTGATGAATTGCTGTTGATTGTAAAAAATGTAGTTTATCCACTCAGTGTGTATTTATTAGTGGTTATCCAGGGTAAGATAGACTCGAACCCTGATGCTACCTCATGTCTGGCTTTAAACTCATTTGGGATTCCACGTGGCTGGCCAATAGCGCCAAGATACACTCTGGGACCTGGAGAATACGCTCTCTTGCTTCTGGCACTACCATTCCTAGCCTGCTCTACCGAGGTGATTGTAATCAACTCCTGAGCCACCTGTACACATCTACCTTCCCAGTTGACTGGGAGAACTGAATACAAATGTTGTCCACCACACCACCAAAAGTGATCAGCTAATGCTATAGTTTGATCAAAATACGGACACCCAGGAACCTGCACATGCAGAGAGCTTTCTTTTAACTGGGGAGCTGGATGCAAGTTTGGCTTTGTACAGTTCAGTGTGTCCAGCTTCCACCTGTAGCTACACCAGTCAAGACTCACGTTCCCTACAGGTACAGCTCCTGTCTTCTCAACACCCTCAAACTGTCCTACTAGTATCAATGGAACACCGTGTGGCATTCCCAGCACTGCACTTCTTTCCCCTATAGTCACATCTAACTCTCTACATCGCTGGACATTAGTCTTCCCCTTCTGCTCTGAAGTTGGCCACCAGTTGATATGATGGTGAGCCCAGAAAGGACAAACACTCAGCCTTACAGCACGGCCTTGGATTCAAGTCAGTCTGTAAGACCACATGACTGCACTCCTGCCAACTAAACACTGTGTTCAGCCTGTACCTAGCCTTGGTACAGATGTAACAATCTTCCTTCCCATTAAGCTGTCTTGCAAATTGAACCCACCTATACCAGCTATTTTGTTCCCAACTGTTACCAAGACCATGCTCTTCCTCCTCTGCATAATCTTCCCACTGATCAAATGGCACTCCTTTTACTCCTGACCTGAAACCATCAGCCCCGTCAGCCACTGTTCTGCAGACCCAATCTAACCTACTGCTATTAGTTACCACCCATTCCTTCAGGCTCAGCACTCCTCACACCGGCCTTCTTTTTGGGTGGCTCAGTCAATTGCTGTTGTGGCTGCTGTTGTCCTCCTCGTTGGAGCAATCACTGTAGCTGGCTTCACTGTCGTTTCCTGCTGGTTCAAATCTGGTTTAGCAGTTACAGCCAAGGTCTTAGTGACACTTAATCTGCTGTTTTGTACCGGTCCACTTGGGGGGGGTGCAGGACTACAGATTCTTCAATTGCACTTGTCATTCTGTTTATGACCTTACGCCATGTGACATTATATGTCTCATTTCACTGTCCCAATGGCAGTTTGAATCCTACTCTAACCACCCAGACATCACGCCAATTAACTTCTCTTTCCCTCACTCTGATGGAACACTGATCTTCTCCCCAAGAGTCGGGGGGTCTACTTGTCCACCATCCAGAAATCCACTCAATTCCTCACACACGTCTTCCAGGTATTTGATTTGAGTACACAGAGAGACTGAAAGTGTCTATGTTAGAAGTCCAGGGTTGCTTAGACATATGCGCAACCCAAGTATTGTTTTTCGTATACCTCCAGTCTTTGTCATTTGATGTCCACTCTTGCACACCTGGCCATTCCCTAGGTGCAGCCCTTTTACTTCTTACCACAGCTCCATCACCTCTCCCTTGCTCTCCCTCCTCTGGAGAGTCAAGGAGACATGAGCACAGCTGGATTATGAACAGCATCACTGTGAGGAGGAGTATCAAGCTCACTCCCCTCCTCTGACACTGGCTGCTGCTCCAGATGTTGTTCATCTTCCTCTTTTGGCACCACTTCTGCCTCTGGACTATCCTTGTCCTCTGGGACCTTCACACAGTGGTTTAGGTGATACCACGTAGGCGAACCTTTCACTTGCACTGCACGGGCAGTTGCACTGACCACCTCATATGGACCTTCTCTTCGAGGAAAGTCCCACTCCTGGTTTCACTTTGGGCTCTTCGTCCTCCTGGACCTCTCTCTGGCCTGTAGAGAAACAACACGGGAGGAGATACTCCTGTGTATGTTAGTCATTTGCTTCTAATATGACTTCATGCCATTTGTCAAAATGTCCAAAGATGGACCCTTCACTGCTCTGTATGCTGGTGAAGGCATTGGCCGGCCAAGCAAAGCCTCATGCGGTGTTAGCCCCAGCGTTCTGTGGGCGCTTGCTCTGCATGCCATAAGCGCTAGTGGCAAAGCATCTACCCAGTTTAACCCAGTGCTCATGCAAATCTTAAGCAGTTTATTTTTCAGGATCCCATTGCATCTTTCAACATCAGACTGCGAGGTTGGACAATACACACTACCATAGTGTTGCTTGATTCCTAGTTTCTGCAAAACACACTTCACTGTCTTATCAACAAACTCCTTCCCATTATCTGAACTGATCTTAATGGGCAAGCCAAACCTTGGACAAACTTCTTTACACAAAAACATAGCCACTGTCTCTGCATTCTTGTGTTTAGCTGGTGTGGCCTCTGACCCTCTGCTTCACCAATCTATA
>NW_018128268.1:147718-154636 GCF_001952655.1 Monopterus albus | reverse complement strand
CTGAACCAATCTATAACCACAAGCATGCATCTTTTGCCCTGCACTGGTCTGACCATGTCCACAAAGTCCATAGTCAAGTGCATTAACGGGCCTTCTAGAATCGGGAGGTGTCCCGCAGGGGGAACCATACCCCATCTAATATTGCACTTGAGACATGTCTCACAATGACTTAGGACTCCATCCACATGTTGTTGCAGCTTTGGAGCCCAAACATTCCACTCTCTTATTCTCCTCAACACTTCACCTTTTGACTCATGACTCAACCCATGAGCCTCATTTATTAACAGAGACAGCAAACCACTGGGGGCCACCAGTAGACCGTCATGGTTCCTCCACACTCCTTCACTATCTCTGACTGCTCCTCTCTGAACCCATAGCTGAGATTCAGCTTCTGGTACTTCATCTTGTAGCCGGGACAAGTCCTTGAGGGTTATTTGCTCCTCTGCCTCTATGTCATGAACGACCATGATGGCTTTCTCACCTGCAGAGGCCGCACTCTTTGCTGCTTGATTGGCAGCTGTATTTCCTTGTGTGACCACTGAATCATCTTTCTGATTAGTGGCACACTTGATGATAGCAAGGGCTTTTGGCTTCATCATTGCTGTCAAGAGCCTCTTGATTTGGTCCCCATTAAACACGGGTGAACCATCAGCTTTCTTAAAGCTTCTTCCTTTCCATGCTGATCCAAACAGATGACGAACACCATGAGCAAAGGCTGAATCTGTATACACATTAGCATGTTTGCCTTCAGCAAGCTCACATGCAAGTGTCAGAGCTTTCAGCTTTGCCAGCTGTGTTGAGCAAGGCTGGGCACACTGTTGACTACAACACCACCTGCATCTTGCCATCTTTCTTTTTTACCACTGCAAATCCTGCTTTGAGAGCCTTTCCCTCTCTAAAGCATGATCCATCCACAAACAATGTCATATCCACAGCGTCCAGAGGAACGGCACTCAAATCAAGAGCGTAGTTTGGCATATCTTTCTGCCTCAGCCACACAATCATGTGGCTCTCCCTCAAAAGGCAGTGGAATGGAATCAGTGGGAGTCTTTACTTTACACACCCGCAGTGTCACATCTGCATACTCCAGACGTTTGTGATAATCACTGAGCTGTTATGTGGTTACATACACATACAACAAAAATGGTTTGTCATAGTCTGGGAGAGCGAGAGCCGGTGCTCACTGCAGTAGTGATTTGATTGTTTCAAATGCCATGTTTCCTTCAGAGGTCCATGTCAGATTACCCCGGAGGTTTCTGACACCTCCTGCCTTAACCATATCTCTCAGTGGTTCGACAATAGTGGAATATCCATCAATCCACTCTGCACTGTAACTGGTCATTCCCAGGAAGGTCACCATCTCCTTCACGGTGGTGGGCTTAGGCACCTTGGACACTGCCTGCAACTGTGAGGGGGACACTGCTCAGGCCCCCCTCCCTGATCAATCTGCCCAAATATTCCACCTGTTTATGACAATACTGTAGTTTGTCTAAAGAAGCTTTGTGTCCTCATTCAGCCAGCATTGTTAATAAGGTCATGGAGTCTTGGTGGCATATCTCAAAATCTGGTGCACACAAAATGATGTCATCCATGTATTGGAGGACAGTGTTTGAGATCTTTCCTGCCAAGCCCTCCATGTCCTCTTTCAGGACTTTATTAAACACATGCGGGCTATGTTTAAAGCCCATTGGAACTCGCGTATAGGTATAGGAGCAACCCCTATACATGAATGCAAAAAGATGCCAACTGTTCTCGCTCAGCGGCACACTGAAGAACAAAGAACACAAATCAGCCACCGTGAACCACTTAGCATCTGATGGAACATTGACAACAGGGTATGTGGATTTGGGACTTCAGCTTGAAAATCTTCCACAACCTCATTTAAAGCTTACAGATCATGCACTAGGCAATACTTTTGTCAGCCTTCTTTACTGGCGAAATTGGTGTGTTACTTCATGGATTTGGTTCAGCCACCAGCACACCAGCTTCCAGCAGGCCTTGTATTGTCTGCTCAACGCCTGCCTCTGCCTCAAGTTTCAGTGGATACTGCGGTCTCCATGGAGGTCTGCAACCTGGTCTCAACCTCACCTCCACAGGTTGTGCAGATTTGATAAGCCCCACATCAGTGTCATGTTTTGACCATAACTGCTGGCACTCTGGCCACCATTTCTTTTTCAACATCTGAATGTTGATGGCAGAACACAGGTTTGCAGGGTGACCTGAGGATGAGCCCAGCCCTAAGCAGAAATGAATATCTTAATAAAAGATCCATCTTCGCTCAGCCAAATGTTTTTGTTGGCTGTTGGTACAAACTTTGTTTCTTTTGACTCTACAATCATTGGACCCCAAATGTTTTGGCTCATAGCCTGGGTTTACCAGCAGTGTGACATGTGAAACGTTGTTTTTTATCTTGAATTCTTGGTCCAGATGCAGACCTCTCTCTACTACCATTGCAGCTCCTTGCTTGCCGAGCACAATTGAAGAAGACTGTATCTGAACTGTCTCTGGCTTGTCCTTAAGCCAAATGTCTGGCTTTGCTGTGGATCCAGACTTGTAATATTGGACAGTGCAGTAAGGACGACAGGCGGGGGACAAGGCTTCTGGCATATTAGCCTTAATGAAATCCATCCATGTTTTGGCTGGCTCCATAAAGGTGTCACTCAAATCCCCAAGCCAGTAGACCACCGCCTCATCCTTTCTCACAGTCATCTGTCTTTGTGCAGTATCCACAAGCACCCCAGCCGGGGTACATCGAATGTCACAATCCAGTTTGCACAAAGTATCTCGTCCAAGCAAATTCACAGGAGTTTGATCTGATATTAACACTGGCAGTTCAACAGTTTTTCCTTGAAATTGCAGGGGGACGGGGTGTGAAATTGAAATCAGTTGTTTCATCCCTGAGAATCTGATAATCCGGACATATTGTCCAGATCTTGGGAGGTGATTAGCGTCAGAATGACTTACACAGGTGTAAGCGGCACCTGAATCTGCCATTATCTTAATAGTTTTACCAGCCACGACAACTGGCACCATTGGCTCCTCATCAGGGCTTAAAACTGAACTCACTTGTGTCTTTGTTGTAAGTGGCAACTGACGCCCTCCCAGATTCCCCTGTTGATTCTCAGGGCCTCCCTAGTACCTGGGGGGCCCACGCCCTGGGTTCACCGGCCCCCTGGGCCCAGGATTCCCCTGCTGCACCAAGCCCTCTAAATTCATTGTAGGCCAGGGCACATATTGTAACTGTGTCCCTTTCGCCAAAAGTGGGTATGATGACGCCTCATCAGCTCCATTTGGATGCCTTGATTCTCCTCTGGAGTTAAGTGTAATCACTGCATCCACTTTTCCACATTCTTCCTCTGGTGAGGAATAATCCCCTCTTTGGGCTTGGGGTGATGACTGAACTCTTTTTTTCCTTTTTGTGATGTGGGGGGCTTTGGTTTGGCGCCTTGAAGTTCATAGCTTTCTGCCTCTTCTCCTTCTCTCCTAGGACACCCTACTGGACATGGGCATGGGATCGAGGGCGTACTCTCTTGAGTCAAAGAGGTCAAAGGCCTCTTCTTCTCTGGCCCTTGCCATGTCATCCATCTCACCACACTGCCTGCCCTCCTCTTTTTCAGCATCCATCAATATTTTCATAATCTGATCATGCAAACCACTTAAATGCTTGCAAGCCCCTCCCTGTGGGAGATTCAGTCCTCGCCAGTAGGCCTCTGGCAGATCTTCTAGCCCATTATGCAGGCCCTCCTTCTCCCGCCGTCCAAATCTGGCTGCCTTTTCCAGCTCTTCCACTGGGTAAATTGACTTCTTCTTAGATTTCATCACATAGTCACCCCTGAACCTCAGCTGTTGCACAGGCATCTGGGCAGCAGCTGGCGGTGGCTGACCTGTTCCCCGAATCAGCTTCCTTTTCTGTTCTAGCTGTTCTCTGATGTATTTGACCGTCTTTTCTTGCAGCAATTTTGCATGATTGATAAACAATTGGATGACAGCAAGTTCTCTTTCGTGTTTTTTTCAGTTAACTTTTCTCAATATTGCTAAAACAGTGGCTCTGGAAAAAGCTTTTGATTTCCCCACTTAATGATTGTGTGCTTAACAAATTTTTGTTTCTTTCTGTTCAAAATTAACCTTCATCTACCTCCACAGAATGCTTATGTATGCCTTTTCATGTTTAAACCATGCATTGCTTAGATTTTGTCTGAAATGTGATGCCCCCCCTGTTGATCATATAAAATGCGTATTTCAAATGTGTGAGCCATGGTGGAAAGTAGGAGTTAGGAACTGCTAAAATTAGCTTAAGACAAAATTATTACTTTTCTGTGAACAGTCTCACTCTGTTTCACTCCAGGAAACAGGATGTGAACCTTTCACAGTGCACTAAAAGAACCAATCAGGAACCCCTTACTATAGCAATAGAGTTCCAGCCAGCCAGAGGACTCCAACTGGCAGACTCCCAACCAATTAGCACCTGAGCCAGTATGACCACTCACAAGTCACTGCCTTCCTTTGTCCCAGAACAGAACAAAGAAGGAACTGAAGAAAGTTTTGAGCCTCAAAAAGAGTGTCTTGTCCATCTCTCGTCTGCGTGTTTTTGTCTAAAATTCTCTTATTTGAATTGTATGCTTTCATCACAATAAGGAGTGTCTTTCTTATTTAGAAACATTGCAGTGATTTTTGAATCTGTCTAATGTAACCTGGCAGACAAGCTGAGCTGAAGTTCCAGTGTGCGAAAGTTGAATAGTCTTCAGCCAAAGTTTTTGCCAACAATGAAAGTTTGTGTAACAAAATCGAAACTGAGTTTTATTTAAGCTGAATCATTTAAGCTCTAAAGACACCATTGGAATGATCCTGTGATGATCAGTTAATTTAAAGACGCTTTTTCTTGAGACATCGCCAAATGCCAAATGCCAACCACAACTGGGGCCCTGGTGAAGCCAGCATCCTAGATAAAGAACTGGCCACCAACTGAGAAGCAGCTGCTCTGGAGAGCAAGCCCAGCCAAATCTGGCGACAATGGATTTGCCTTGAGCCCCAGCTCGAATCTGGACCAAAAGGGCCTGAGCTAACAGATAAGTGAATTCTGTGTTTAAGCTTATGTCTCATGAAAACTGTAGTCTCAATTAAAGTCTCTAACCTATCAAAACTGAGTTATTTTTCTATCCAGATTTGTGACTAAACCCAAATTCTAGCTTAATTTTAAACAATTGTTAACTCGCTCTTCCTACCATTGCAAACAAAAGGCCAGCCATTCATCCAGCTATCAACTGATTGTATCTTGGTTACAAATGTACCATTTCATTGAACTTTACATCCCAATCATTTACCCTTTTGTACATAGTGTAAGATAAATTTATTTAGCTTATAACTGGCTTTATTAATCTTTTCTCTATTATTTACAGATACATAGGTCAATGTCCTTAGAATTCCAAAATGACCAATGATACTGAATAAATTGTTTATTAAAAAGCACGTCATGCTTTTCTGTGTTTTCAGACTAATCTACAATGTTACAATGATGAATTATCATCTTAAATGTGGCTGAAAGCTAAAAAAAAAGTGTATCTATGTTGTTGCACTTCTATGCCAAAGCATAGGTTTATAAAAGGCTCTTGCAGGTGAGACTTTTTTCCCCAACTATGTCAAGTCTTACGCAATAGTTCATGGATTTCCATGAATGGTCATAATCTCCAGGCCATGCACGTTCATGCAAGTTTGTCTGAAACTCATTGGTGCCATTTTAAAAGCGTAATTTTTCAACTACACGTGGTTTTGTGGATATATCGTACCTCCTGCTGCACTGTGACCAGAGGATGTGGAGAAAAATACAGGGCCTGAGGTTACTGCATGTCTGGGCATGTTTCTGTACAGGGACTCACTGTTTTACCTGACTGGGTCTAAACTACATGCAACTGTCCAGTGAAGCACCCTGGGGTGATGAATGATCAGCTCATCAAGGCTGGATTCCCCCAGAACACAGTACCTGTTTGTTTTGACTGCTTGAGGCCAGTGTGTCTGCTGCATGTGACAAGTTGCAGGTTGGCAAGAGGATTCCAACAATCCATGATGTTATTGTTGGTGCTACACTACCTGTTGGAATTAATTTCATTACTTTAAGAATGTATGTGGTTGTGTGCAGGAAGATGCAGCGACCACTGGTTGGTTTTACCAACCTTGGAGCTACTTGAAAGGGAGTGATGCTTCCAATACTCAGCGGGACTTAATGATAGTTTAAAAAAAACACGTTGCATGTGTTAGGGCCACTCGACAAATAGGTGAGCGAGCGGAAAAATTGAGCGGACCCAGGCGGCTGGCTTCGGTGCAAGCAGTACTTTATTTACAGGTGATAAGATAGATTATTATTTACAACAGTATGGGTATGGTGAGAGATGGCCGGGTGTTGATTGGCGGTAACAGAGACACAGTCAATGGGTAGATGAATAAAGAGGTACCGGGCTGCGGACGGTGGGATCACTCCTGGGCTGGTCGTGGTGAGGCGATGATAGCTGAAACACAGGGATATGGAGAGCAGAGATAGGTGAAACAAAGACTGTGCATCGACCTGTACAGCTGTGTCTGGTGGTGCTGTGTATCCAGGGTCCAGAGGAGAGATCCGAAACGGAGAGAGGAAAACTAGACACGGCAGCGGGACAGGAAAAAGACTGGAAAAATGACATGGGGAAAAAGAGCAAAAAGGTTATGACACAATATCGGGAGAGCAAAACAACAAGGGGCCTGGCGACAAGGATTGAACTGGCAAGGGAGTGCACGGTGAGTGGAGTATAAATAGGGAGGAGATAGACAAGGCACAGCTGGGGATAATCAGGAAAGCGGGGCAGGTGAAACGGATAGAGCAATCAGAGTGAGGACGCAAACTAGCGTGAGGAAAGGAGGAGAGGAAGGTGCAGCCGGGCAAACCTGACA
>NW_018128268.1:146550-146906 GCF_001952655.1 Monopterus albus | reverse complement strand
GTTATGGGCGTATTCCACCCAGCTGCAACAGAGGGCAGTGCAGAAGGCAGACCAGACATGGGAGGTGAATTGTGGACCGTGGTCAAAAACGATAGTGATGGGGGTGCCGTGAATACGAAAAACATGCTGAACCAGGAACTGGGCGGTGTGGAAAGCAGTGGGGAGTTGAGGAAGAGCAAGGAAATGGGCAGCTTTGGAGAAACGGTCGACGATGGTGAGTATGACAGTGTTGCCCTGGGAGGGAGGAAGGCCGGTGACAAAGTCCAGGGCAATATGAGACCAGGGCCGGCTAGGAGTGGTCAGCGGCCGAAGAAGACCTGCAGGGGACTGGTGAAGTGGGTTGGGTTGTGCACAGG
>NW_018128268.1:138387-143116 GCF_001952655.1 Monopterus albus | reverse complement strand
TCTGGTGGTGCTGTGTATCCAGGGTCCAGAGGAGAGATCCGAAACGGAGAGAGGAAAACTAGACACGGCAGCGGGACAGGAAAAAGACTGGAAAAATGACATGGGGAAAAAGTGCAAAAAGGTTATGACACAATATCGGGAGAGCAAAACAACAAGGGGCCTGGCGACAAGGATTGAACTGGCAAGGGAGTGCACGGTGAGTGGAGTATAAATAGGGAGGAGATAGACAAGACACAGCTGGGGATAATCAGGAAAGCAGGGCAGGTGAAACGGATAGAGCAATCAGAGTGAGGACGCAAACTAGCGTGAGGAAAGGAGGAGAGGAAGGTGCAGCCGGGCAAACCTGACAGCATGTTTGTTAATGCCTTTTTTCTGTAAGGTTAGACAAAATTGTTGTAAGGCTGGAAAAGTTATGTCTGCATTATGCCAGATAAAATATGGGACTTCTCAGTTACCCACTTTGTTTAGAGTGTTACAAATCTCTTTTCATCAGTACATATACCGTTGTTTACCTATCTATGGGGGAGAAATTCAAATTAATTAATGCTGGTTTGGTGTGCAGTCCACTTGCGACACAACACTAGCAACAGGAGTTGTGTGCATTCACAAACTATCCTTTTGTTTTTAGGAAGAGGCTCTCTGGTTTCATCATTTTGAAATAATTACATTAATTTAATAATTACAAATGACTATTTGGAGTTATGATGGGTGCCAAGCTAATCATTAAATGGCTGTAAACAAGCAAAATGAGCATGCCATGGGCACTTTAAATGTCATAAAATGTTAAAGTAGTTACCATATAGCAGCAAAAATAGATACGCTGTGAGTTGTGTTAGTGAGTAGTTTGAGTTGTGTGGTATTGTCAAGTACTTTCTTGCAGGGGGATTTATAGTTCACATACAGCCTCTATACCCATGCCATAGGCAATGCTGTAGTTACAGTAGGTGCAATTCCCAGAGCCATACTACAGGTCATACCACATATCACATATCACACAGAGATGACAAGGACTATGATTAATTGTAATGGAAACAGACTTATTATATTCTAAATCCTGACATACATGTTGCATGTGACTCAAGCTTCCACTCCATTAAAAACACTGAAAAATAGAACCTTAGTGAAATGTACATATTACTATAAATACCTATTTTTCATCACATTTTCTACATGATTTTAGATCATTTTAGGTTTGAATAGCACAATTTTAATTGCATCATCCTGTTGTGCTCCCTTCTTTTGCAATGGTTTAATGGTAGCCAAGTGATTAGTATGAGAAGCTGTTTATCTGCATGGATGTGCCCAACTCCTAAGATTTGCATAACAGAAGTGAATGCTCATTAATATGTATTACCATACATAATAATGAGCATTTTCTTTGCTAAAATTCTGAATATTTGGTTAAAACATTTGGACTGAAACTAAAATAATAAGCAAGTCCAAGAAATGCTCAGTAATCAGCTTTCTTCAGTGACACATCTAGAAAAGCCATTTTCTGTCATGATTCGGTTCCGTTTGCTTCCTGCCGTGCTCTTATTTTGACTTTAACTCCTGTTTTTGTTTCACCACAGTTTCGGACTTTTTACTTTAATCATCACTCACATTAGTTTCACCTACTCCTCATTGAGCACACCTGTTTTTCATCCCATTATAAGCAGCCTTCCCCCACCAGTAACCTGCCAGATTGTTCTAGACTCCAGCTCTGACTCTCCAGCATTACTTCTTGCCTGACTTTTTTGTTTCTGACCCTAGATTACTGTTTTGACCACCGTATATTGCCTCCCCCTTCAAACTCGGACTGCTTCTCTGTATACCGGCTTATCGGACTTCCCTTTTTGGACAACACATTTTGGATTCCTTGGATATATGCGTTTGCTGGTTCTGACCCTGGACTGTATTATCGACCTGTAAGTGCATTTCGTGTTTAAACCGTGTCTTGTATGGTGTTTTGTTCAGTGTCAATGCGCTTATTAAAGAGACAGTGTTTTGTTACGTATCCTCATTTGGCAATTTAATTGGCAGCTTCACGCTCTGACCCTGACAATTTTCACTGCAAACCTCTGTCACAGTGAATGAAGGAAAGTAACTAGGGTGACTGCACAGCTGTGGTGTGCTATTTAATAACGAGACAAGAAAATTTTCCATATATGAAAAAGTGAATGAAAGAATGAATCTTAAGGCTGAAATTACTGTTGTGAATATAAACAAACACACACACATTTTTCACACAAAGGGCAATGATGAGAGCAGATCACCCCTACAGCGCTCACTAAAGGGCTTGTTATTTTCTGTCTGTGTCAACATGTTATTTTGGTGTCACCATGTTACCACTGCATTATTCCCATATGACTCTCCCCCTGTCACTCTGGGGGCTGCATGATGAAAGACACTAGGGATTCATATGCTGTGAAGGCCTTTTGTCACCATCCTCATGAATGAAGTGGAATGGTGCATTAACTGACTGTACTTAATAGCATACAGGTATCTGCTGGTGACACCAATTTGCAATAGTCTCTGCAGCAGGCTATGCAATACCTTGATGTCTGAAAGTGAATGACATGCTAAAACATCCAGTGGTGCATACTGCTACTGAGATACTGCATTTATTGATAAAACTATTGTTGCCTTCTGGTAGTACAGTCTCCTCAGTTCTGATTACCTTCCCTCTCTTTGTTACCATTCGACCACACTTATCCAGTTCGAATGACATTCCGATGTCCTGGATGTAGACCCTAGTGGTGTCGATCAGTGAGTCGATGTTTCATTGACTCCTGACATACAGCTTGATTTCATTCATGTACAGGAGGTGGCTGATGGTTGCTCCATTCTGTAGTCGATATCCGTAACCACTCTTGGTGATGATCTGGCTGAGGGGGTTCAGCCCTATACTAAACAGCAGCAGGGACAGAGCATCTCCTTGGTAAATACCGCACTTGATGTTGACTTGTGCAATTGGCTTGAAATTGTCCGCTAGGGTTGTTTTCCACATTCCCATTGAGTTCTTGATGAAGGCTCTTAGGGTCCTGTTGATGTTGTACAGTTCCAAGCATTCCAGGATCCATGCATGAGGCATTGAGTCACAGGCTTTCTAGTAGTCAATCCAGGCAGTGCACAGGTTGGTATGCCTGGTCTTGCAGTCTCGAGTGACTACTTTATCAACCAGTAGCTGGTGCTTTGCTCGTCTGGTGTTACTACCAATTCCTTTCTGGGTGCTGCTCATGTATTGAGCCATGTACCTGCTCCTCTTAGCTGCTATGATGCCTGACAGGAGCTTCCATGTTGTGCAGAGGCAGGTTATTGGGCGGTAGTTGGATGTAACTGCTCCCTTCTGAGGGTCCTTCAGGATCAGGACTGTCCAGCCTTCAGTTATCCACTCAGAGTGGGCTCCATCCGTTAGTAGCTGGTTCATTTGTCCTGGCAGGCGCTCATGGAGTGAAGTTAGCTTCTGTAACCAGTAGGTGTGGATCATGTCAGGGCCTGGTGCTGTCCAGCTCTTCATACTTGAGACCCTTTCTTGGATGTCTACCATTGTGGTGGTTATTGGATCTTGTTCAGGGAGATTGCTGTGGTCTGCTCTCAAGTCCACTAGCCACTGAGCATTGTTGTTATGTGATGCCTCCCTCTCCCATATGCTCTTCCAGAATGGTTCAGTCTCCAGCCTTGGTGGCTCTGCTCTCATGTTATTACCCTGTCACTGAAAGTACACTTTGAATGGCTCAGTGGAGAACATTTGGTTTATTCTCCTGGCTTCAGCTTCTCTGGTGTACCTCTTCAGTCAGGTGGCCAGGACCATGAGCCTTTGCTTGGCAGTCTCTAAGGCCTCAGGTATGGACAGTTTGTTGTACTTCTTATGTACCCCTTTCTTCATCACACTTTTCTGCAATTCCGATAGCTGGCTAACATCTCTCCTCTTGGCCTCCAACCTCCTCCATGGAGGATACTGCTCCTGATGGTTTTTGTTGATCTTATAGCAAAGCATCTCAAGGATCATGGTTGCTGTGGTGTATATCAGCTTGTTGGTCTCACTGGTAGTAGGTTGTAGTAGGGATTGTTCGTAGTGCTGCATTCACATCCTCTAGGGGACTTTCAGAAGGCACTTCACTTAGTCTTAGTAAATGGCCACGAAGGTTTCAGGTGTATATGTTGGTCATGATCTTCAATCTCAGATCAGCTACTCTTGCATTAAGCTCATCTGGGCTTGTTACTGGGGCTTGATACCCAATCTCCAATTGTGGGGGTGATTATGACATCGCCCTCCTGACCTATCGTCCTAGCTCCCCCTTGCCATAGCATTTGTGTTGTACTTCGTCAGTCTCTAGTTGTGATAGCAGGTGCTTCTTGCAGATGTTGTTTCAATATTAGTCTAGATGTTGGGTTTCAAAATATCCATAGGTCCCACATCCCCTGTATGTAACCCCTCTTGCTGGGGTTACTTGTATAGTAGCACTCCAGTAGTTCCCTGTTCTCATCTCTTGTCCATGTATGTCTTGCTCTTGTTCCAGTAGCCCACTTCTCATCAGGTTGCCTGACGTGGACCTTGTTGATATGGACGATGTCTGAGCCAGTGTGACTCTTGTGTTTCCAACTCTTATTTCCAATGAGGTAGGCAGGTAGCATGAAGGCCCTTGCCTAAGGACTCACACTGGATATTGACCACGCCCTGACTGGGGGTCGAACCCCCGACCTTCTGTACCAAAGTTGGTGCTGTTAACCATTTTATATATATATA
>NW_018128268.1:111805-136054 GCF_001952655.1 Monopterus albus | reverse complement strand
CTGCGATTTTGCAAGTTCTCCCACTTAGAAATCATGGAGGGGTCTGAAATTCACATTGTAGGTGCATTCCCACTCTGAGAGACAGAATTATAAAAAAAATTTCAGGAAATCACATTGTATGATTTTTAAAGAATTTATTTGTCTTTCACTGCTGAACATAAGTATTTGAACACCTGAGAAACAGCAAGAATTCTGGCTCTCAAAGACCTGTTACTGTGCCTTGAAAAAGTCCACCTCTACTAGGCCACTCCAGAACCTTGATATGCTTCTTACGGAGCCACTCCTTGGTTATCCTGGCTGTGTGCTTCGGGTCGTTGTCATGTTGGAAGACCCAGCCATGACCCATCTTCAATGCTCTGGGTGAGGGAAGGAGGTTGTTGCTCAAAATCTCACCATAAATGGCCCCATTCATCCTCTCCTTAATACAGTGCAGACGTCCTGTCCCCTTCTCAGAAAAGCACCCCCAAAGCATGATGTTTCCACCCCCATGCTTCACAGTAGGGTTGGTGTTCTTGGGATGCATCTCATCCTTCTTTTTCCTCCAAACACGACAAGTGAAGTTTAGACCAAAAAGGTTCTACTTTGGTCTCATCTGACCACATGACTTTCTCCCATGCCTCCTCTGGATCATCCAGATGGTCTTTGGCAAACTTCAGACGGGCCTGGACATGTGATGACTTGAGCAGGGGAACCTTCTGTGCAATGCATGATTTGAAACCATGACGGCGTAGTGTTCTACCGACAGTGACCTTTGAAACTGTGGTCCCAGCTCTCTTCATGTCATTGACCAGCTCCTCCCTTGTAGTTCTGGGCTGATTCCTCACCTTTCTTATCATCAGTGATACCCCACGAGGTGCGATCTTGCATGGCTCCCCATCCATGGACCAGGAAACATGGTAGCTCAAAAGAAAATGTACACATATTACCAATACAAAATTAATCAAACGTGCATGCTTATTGATCAATTGTGTATGTCTAATATCAAAGAATATTTACCTATAAATTAACCTACACACATAAACAAAGAAGTTACCCAACCAAGTCCATTGCTGGTGGTGGTTTAGGCCCTCAAATGGTGAAGGCCAGGACTGAGGCCTTCAGACTGGGCTTGTAGCCAGTAACTAACCTTAACTAACCCAGGGGCGACTCTGCTACTCTGTCCCCTATCTGACCATCTATGTCACTACTTTCTGACTGGCAGAGAAAACATGAACAGCACAAAGTATCTCAGCTGAGGAAGGACGTGCCATCTTTATGGCGATGGAGGCGACAGTGGTGTGGTGGGTAGAGCAGTCGTCTCCCAACCGGAAGGTTGAAGGTTTGAATCTTGGTGCCTGCAGTCCACGTGTCAAAGTGTCCTTGGGCAAGACACTGATCCCCTAAGTCGCCCCTGACAGTTAGAGCCATCGGTTTAGTTGGTGCTGCAGATGGCTGCCTCGGTTCAGTACCGGAAACAAATTCCTTGTGTGTGTGTGTAACATACTTGGCCAAATAAAGGTGAGGCACACACACATTCACACACTGGTGATATCGCTGGGAATAAGTTGTTCAGTGTCTTGCTCAAGGACACCTTAACATGTGAAATGGAGAAGCCAGGAATTGAACCGCCAACTTTCCAGTTAGGAGATGGCCTGTTCTACCTCCTGAGCCACAGCTGCCCCCTAAACATTACCTATAAGGCTATAATGTATTCTTTGCTATCAGAATGAAAAGAGAATTTCAAGATACATAACAAAAATGTAATGAAAAGAATCTCCAGCCCAACCTTTAATTATATTGTTGTGTCTTATTGCTGCTGCCTGAGGTTCAATGAAAATGGCAAATAGAGATGGTGAGAGTGGACACCCTTGCCTGATTTCCCACTGCAGAGTGAAACTTTGTGAGGTGACCCATTTGTGCTTATTGTGGTTCTAGATGAGGTACTGTATGTAGTATTCTTTTCCAATGGACGAACCACACCCCAGAAATGGTTTTGGTTTGTTTTTGTTGTGTAAGACTGATCAATTGAAATAGTCTACATATGTTATCTGAAATGTTCCTGTTTTTGATTAAGCCACACTGTAGTAGTCCTCGGGGTGTAAGACTACTCTCTCTCACTCACTCACTCACTCTCTCTCTCTCTCTCTCTCTCTCACACACACACACACACACCTACTAGTTTTATCTACTTTGTGGGGACCAACGGGAAAATTTTCACATCTTACTAAGTTCAGCATACTTTGATCTAGAAAAGCCATTCAGGTATCAAAATATTTAGCTCTTCAAGAACATTCCTACTTAATTGCATCTCATCCTTCAGATTATTCAACAAAGAACTTCAGCCATTTCTTCTCATCTTTCAGCTGTTTCAGCAATTGATTTCAGGCATTTTCAGGGTGATCCTTCAGCATATCAGCATCCACATGCATTTTTTACAGGAAATGCATTTCTCTAGTTGTGTGGATGTTTGAAGTGTAGCCTATCTTTTGACGTGTGAGCTTAACATACAGTGCCTATAAAATGTATTCACCCCCTTGGATGTTTTACCCTTTTATTGATTTTTATAAATCAATCGTGGTCAATATAATTTGGCTTTTTTGACAAAAAAAATAAAATAAAACCTATTTAATGTCAAAGTGAAAACAGGTTTATACCTGTTTATAGACCTTGGTGCCCTGACTCCCACCTGTAAATGTATTTTGGACTTACTGACAGATAGACCACAGGTAGTCAGAATGGGAAGGCACGTGTCTGCTGAGCTCACAATCAGCACAGGCTCATTGCAGGGCTTCTGTCTGTGCCTTATTAAGGGGGGGGGGGGACCAGTCGGGTTACAGAAGCTTGGTAAACGACATTCTTGTTTATGGAGAGAAGAACCTCATCCTCAATATAAACAAGACAAAAGAAATAATACTAGACTTCAGGAAGAACCCCTCCCCTGTGCTGCCTCTGACCATCAAAGGGACTGAGGTGGAGAGGGCTGACAGCCACAAGTTCCTGGGCTTGCAGGTGACACCTGACCTGAGCTGGACATGGAGCACAGCTACCACGGTGAAGGAAGCCCAGCAGCGACTATACTTCATCATGCAGCTCAGGAAAGCTGGTCTGAACTGTTGCCCCCTCACCTGGTAGAGAGCATCCTCAGCACTGGCATCACAGTCTGGTATGATAACACCACACAGGCAGAGAGGAAGGCTCTTCAAAGGGTCATGAAGACTGCAGGGGGATGCACTGGGACTGAACTGCCTGCTATGGGCACAATATACACAGCGCTGTCGCAAAAGAGCAGACAACATACTCAGAGACCCACTTCAACCAGCTCACACTCTGCTCAGACACAAAAACTGCACCCACAACCTCAGGCACAGCAGAGGGACAGTATCATCACACACAGAAAAAGCTTTTCCCTGCCGCAGTAAGAATGATGGCAAATACAAAATGTGAAAATTCTGTGTAATAACCCCTCACTACCCTACTAAGTAGAATACCATATACAATTCCACTATGTGCAATACTATGTGCAATATTTGAAACTCCCCATTTTACCTGCTACCTTATTCCTGTATCCACAATTTTATCAACTATTTTGTATTCATGGTTAATCTTATATTTAGACCAGGTGTTCACTCTTTTGGCTTTAAACTCTTTACTTGACTCCAGGAAAGCCCTGCACAAGAATTCCTATATGCCTAGGCTGTCTGTTTATGCATAAATGGCAAATAAAAATCTTGAATCTTGAATCATCAGACCAAAGAACTTTCTTCCACTTGACCATGGAGTCTCCCACATGGCTTTTGGCAAACTTGAGTCAAAATTTAATATGAGTTTTCTCTTTGCTGCTCTCCCATAAAGCTTTGACTGGTGAACAACCCAGGCAACAGTTGTTGTATGCAAAGTCTCTCTCATCTCAGCTGCTGAAGCTTGTAACTCCTTCAGAGTGGTCATAGGTGTCTTGGTGACCTTGCTCACTAGTCTCCTTCTTGTATGTGAGAATGGCCTGGTCTAGGCAGATTTAGACGTGTGCCATATTCCTTCCAGTTCTTGATGATGCCTTGGAAATGTTTTTGTATCTATCCCCTGACTGTATACTTTTCAATAACCTTTTCTCTGAGTTGCTCAGTGTTCTTTTGTCTTCATGGTGGAATGGTAGCTAGGAATACTGATTAACCAGTGACAGTACCTTCCAGACACACGTGTTTTTATACTACATTCACTTGAGACAAATTCACTACACTCTGATTCAAGATTCAAAGCGTTTATTGTCATATGTACAGTAAGGAAACACGTTTACAGGATTAATAGCTGAACATGTCCTGAGCTGATTAACGTTTAAATAGTATTTCTAGCTGAAAGTATGCCGGACTTTTAAAGGTTCAAAGAGGGTAAAAATTTCAAGACTCTCCCATTCATTTTAATTGGAAATTTAAAAAAAAAAAAAAGCTGAAATTATTAAAAAGTATAAATGTTACAAAAACGTTGAATAACCATATGCCATAACATCCTTAAAAGGCTGCACAATTTGATATTTGAATGGTTTTTCTAGCTGAAAGTACGCAATTTCATATTTATGTGCAGTACTTCTACATGAATAGTTTTGTCATCACACTTTAGGAATGGAGTACACCACTGTCAGGAGAAGATGATACAGGGAAAGAATTTTTCCTCTCACATTTCCATGTCCTGACATCAGTAACACCAGTCAGTCAGGTTTCTGTCCCATTCTTTAAAGGGGATGAGAGGAGCTGGTTTGATTGGACACAACTAAATCCAGCCCTGGCTCCACCTGCTCCCTCTAATCCAGTAATGCCTGACTGTGCATTTAAAGCAGGGGTGTCAAACTCAAATACACAGTGGGCCAAAATTTAAAACTTGGACAAAGTCACAGGCCAACATTGATATTTATTGAAAAAATCTTACTCCAGATATAACAATGAACCTTTTTATTTGGACCCAAACAAGTTTTGCTTAAACATTGAATATGGAACAAGCAACGCTTGATACTACACAATATATAACTTAATATTGCTCACATGCAAAATCGAATTTTAAATAAACACAGCAATGGCATTAATTTCTTAAATAAAATAAAAATAAAAATCGTATGCCTCTTTTTTTTATTTGCAGTTTTCTGATTTAGATTTCAACAGTAGCCTTTTTCCACAGGCTAATAATAAATTTGAAAATAAAATAACATCAATAAACCAATTAACTAATAATAATATCTTTAAATGACCTTGCAACCATTCAAGCTCATGCCTTTGAGTAGCAAGAAAAAGTGAATAAAGAAAACATTAATTCTCATTTTGCTACACACTGATCTACTCTGATATGTCCAAGCCAGATACCTGGCATCTCTTCTTGGATGCTAGTTCATCAATGTCTGGGTTCAGACTCTGAGCTGAGGAAATCCTCAGGACCGAGCGAAGGTGTTCATCAGTCAGATGTCTCCTGCGAGATGTTTTGGTCATCTTCATCGAGGAGAATAGTTGCTCACATAGATAAGTGCTGTCAAACATGGACGGCATCTGAGCAGCTTGGGCACGGAGCTGAGGCATTGTTTCAGGGATGAAATGTGTAAACTGTGCAGTGCCCACAGCATCATACTTTGACTTCAACGTGTCACTACACTGGAGTTCAATTAGCTCCATTTGGAGGTTGGTTGGTACATTTTCCACATCAACTGCAAACGGATTACTGAGTAGTTCAAATCTACATTTCTGAATATTTGTTATGGTGGCTTGAACACGGAAGTGAGCGAGTCACAAAAATAGACGGACCCAGGTGGCTGACTTCGGTGCAGACAGTGGTAGTTTTATTTACAGTGACAGTAAGTGATAAGACATGAACAGTGGAGTATTGCAGGGACCGGGTGTCGAGCTACGGAGGTGTACAAAGTCAGTGATGGATATGATGTGAAGACGACCGGGCTGCGGACACTGGGATACACTCCTGGGCTGGTCGGGTAGGATGGTCCTGAAGATAACAGAAATGTATACATACGGTGAGTAATGAACTGTGCATCGACCTGCAGGTTGTAGTGGAGAAGAGCGTGGGAGTTCCGTGGTCCGAAGGAGCGACTATGGTGAGGAGGGATAAATCTAAGCAACTGGAGAGAAGAAGGCAAGATAAAACTAACATAGAATTATAATAACGATGGGTAACAAACGGGCCTGATAAATGCTGGAAAGAACTGGCAGGGGAGTGAATGAAGAGCAGGGACTAAATAGGGAGAAACTAATCAGGTGCAGCTGGTGGTAATCTAGGGGTGAGAAACAGGTGTGAAGGAAAGCGTGATCAGGGTAAGGGAGTGAAAACAGAGAGAGGGGAGTGAGAAAGTAGGTGCAGCCGGGCAAACCTGACAATATCAAAGTCGGCAAATCGCCGGCTAAACTCAGCGCCAAGTACGCTGAGTTTTTCAGCAAACTGCACATGGGAACACGGCGGTAGAGATCTGCGTTTTCACGGTTTGGCAGCAGGAAAAATGGCTTAGATTTCCTTGCAGCATCTGATTCTCCCACAGGCATAATTTAGTTCTAGAAGCCCTCACTGCAGCATACATGTCTGTAATGATACGCCCCCGTCCCTGAAACTGCAGGTTCAGCGCATCGAGATGGCTCGTGATGCCACACAGAAAGGCCAGCTCACACAGAAACTTTTGCTCCCAAAGCTCTGTTGTGTCTTTCCCTTTAATTTTCAGAAACTGACATATTTCCTCATGCAGCTCGAAACATCTGTTCAGTACCTTTCCTCGGCTTAACCATCTCACCTCTGTGTGATACGACATGTCTGCGTATTCCGAACCACATTCTTCCAGGAAAGACTTGAACTGGTGGTGATTTAGACCTTTGGCTTATAAAAAGTTAACTACTTGTGTTACTGTGATCATAACATGTTCCATCTTTAGGGTTGTGCCACACAGTGATTCTTGATGTATGATGCAATGATAAACAGTTAGCTTATCTGCACACTTCTCCTCCCACATCTTCTCCCAAACCCTGCCCACCAGTACACTTTTTTGACAGCACATCGCTGGTGCACCATCTGTCGTTAATCCCACGAGTTCATTCAATGGTAGCTTCATTTATGTTACACATTTGTAAATCTCTTCAAAAATTTCCTGTCCTGTAGTTGTGCTATACATTGATTTTAATTCCAAAAGTTCCTCTGTAACACACAAATTTGAGTCCACTCCACGGATGAAGACTGACAGCTGGGCAGTATCAGATGTGTCACTGCTCTCATCCACAGCAAGGGAGAATGCCACGAAATTTTTTCCCTTTTCCATCAGCTGGTCATATAGATTGGTGGTAAGATCACATGTGCGATCAGCTATTGTGTTTCTGCTCAGGCTTACATTTGAAAATGCATGCTTTTTCTCTGGGCACATGAGGTCACAAACTTGCATCATGCACTTTTTCACAAACTCTCCCTCGGTGAAAGGCCGGGGTGATTTTGCGATCTCTGCTGCCACAGTATAACTAGCCTTTACAGCAGCCTCGCTTTGTGATATGGCTTTTTTGAACATAGTTTGTTGTGAAACCAAACTTCTTTTCATCTCCTCTACTTTTTGACGTGTTTGAGTCATGTCCAGGTCCTTATACTTGTTATGGTGTTTCGTTGCATAGTGTCATCTAATGTTGTACTCCTTGATTATAGCCACGTCGGCTCCACATACAAGACAAACAGGTCTGTCTTTTACACATGTAAACAGATATTCTGCCTCCCACCTGTCCAGAAAGCGCCTGTTTTCCGCCTTTCTTTTCACCATTTTTGGGAGGGGTAGCATGGTGCCAGTAGCATGAGGTTGCTATAACTAATGCCAACAGAGGAGAGAGTGTTTATGGGTCTGATCCTGATTGACACCCCAAAACACCAGCAGAGCATTCTGGGATTTGTAGTTATGTCGTACTGCACTCCGCTCGCAAGGCGTCTGTCCCAGACCACGGTAGTAGTATTAGCGATACATGCGCTAAACAATACCGGCGGGCCAGCTCTAGTAGTCATTTGATATTATCTCGTGGGCCAAATATAATTACACTGCGGGCCAAATTTGGCCCGCGGGCCAGAGTTTGACACCTATGACTTAAAGTGTGCTGCGTCTGTGGTCACCAGAATTGCAAGACACTGTTGAATACACTCACATTCATCCTGCACCTGGAGATTAGATATGACGTTAGCCCTGTGCCCTATTGCAGAAAAATAGAGCCCATAGTCACTAGCAACAAGAGTGTAAAAATCAGCAAGGTAACTGTGCATGTCAGTGCTGTACTCAAACAGATAAAAAGCATTCAAAGTTGTTGCTCCCACACAGCTACTTAGATGTCACAGCCGTAAATTAATATTAACTTCAGTTTTCTTCCGTTTCACATATCATCATTAAAAGTACCCCACACAATAAACACAATGTATTATTCACATTTAACTGTGATTTATTTTCATCACAATTAATCATTTTGCACCCCCAGTGAACTTGAGTTAAAATGAGAAACATGTAGGTGCACATACTTAAGTACCAATACATGCTCAGCACATGGTTCATTCATCTCTAACAAAAGAGGGAACTGGCTGATTGTAATTTTAGTAGGAAAAAAGGGAAGTGGGGAAGGACAAAACCACTTCCTCATAAGAGTGTATGGAAACACTTAGAAGGCTCTTAAATGCAAGACATCAGCATCATGGTTCGTCATGGTTAAGACACAATGTCAAAATTGGGCTGTGTGTTACAAGACAATATGTAGATGTAGAGAATGAAAACCTAATTTGACATTCTGTGTTTAGATCACACTCTGGAGTACATGCGCCTTCTCAAACACATTTGCCAGTCAGCTGGGAAGTGGGTGGTACTGCGCTGGGCTTGAGACGCTGTGAGCTGAAAAGAGATAACGGCATGGCTGTTCCTTGTTTGCATGTTTTCTTTCAGGGTCAAACATTTGGAGCGAAGAAAAGAATTGCTTTAGGTCTTCAAACACTTGTTGCTGTTTAATTTCAGTATAGTAGGTGGGGCCAAACAACTAAGAGCACAACACTAACATTGTTATAATGCTGTTGTGGTGAATTTATTAACACATGATTCCCTATTTTCACTTTTTTTTTGTCTCTATCAACTCCTGGGGGAAATATCTGGCTCTTGAGCTGTTAAATGATCCACTATGTTCACCAGTTAGCTGCCAACATTTGTATTGAAAACAGCTGCCTGCTCTGTCTGGAAATGAGGATGATGGGAGCTGTGAGACTCAAACAGAGCAGTAAACAGAACATTAAACTAAGACAGTGAGCTGAAAGAGGCTTGCAGAAACTCACAATGTAATAACTGCAAATAATGTAATAAGTGAGCATAATGAAAACTTAAAAAATATAATAATCTGCCAATATTGTAATAAAAACCCAATATGCTTGTATTAACTCAATGTAATAACTACACATAATGTAACAAACCTAACTTACAAGATAATGTATTTGGGCTCTCTAAACAATATTAGTTAATGATCTCTGCCAAGGGGGTTACAATATGTTTTTATCAACATTTATTGGTTCATTAGTTTGTTAGCAGCATAACTCAAAAAATAATGAATGATATGGCAGAAAGTATTTGGAGAGGCAGGGTATGGCCCACAGAACAATTGATTAGACTTTTGTATTTATCCAGATCATCCTCTGGATCCAGGAATTTCACCAGGTTCTTCACCATTGCAAAATATGGCGAATTTCAATATTTTTGCTTTTAACCCCATACACAATGCCTAGAAGGCTTGGACAAAAATTGCACAGTAACATCTACATAAAATCTACCACACACCAATGTCTGATCTGGATCCAAGCAATATTTGGATCTGTTGATCCAGAATGTTCACATTAGTGCTATAGACTTGCAATTAAGATCAAATTCTAACTGAAACTCTGCTGATTCATATGCCAGTAGATTTTAGGTCTCTTCAAAAGGTTACTCAGCTACATCCTGAAGAAAACCACCATTACTATTTGTTCTTTAATTACTTCCAAAACAAAGGGGAAGATGTGGAGAAAGTAGAAGCAGGTTGTCCCCAGCTTCTCAAGTCTACATGTTGAAGCAAGGCAAAGAACCTGAACTCCAAGTTGCCCTGGTGTTATCACCGGTGTGTGTGTGTGTGTGGGCGCGAGTGGATAAATGGGTGAATGGGCTAATAATGTAAAAGCACTTTGAGGTGCTTTGTTGCATTGTAAAGTGCTAACTAAGACCATTTACTTCCAAACTACTAAAGATAGCAAGATGCTAGGGGTTTTCATAGTGTCATGATTCTGTCCCACTGGCTTCCGGTCCCAGGCTTTTATTTTGATATCACATCCTGTTTGGTTCACCTCAGTTTGGACTCTTCACGTTAATCAGCTGGTATTATTTTCACCTGCATCTCATCACCCAGATTGGCAACACCTGCTATACAAACATATAGGCAACTTCCCCACACCAGGAAGCTGCCAGATTGTTCTAGACCCCAGCTCTGACTTTCCAGCATTCTTTCTCTGCCTGATTATCTTGTTCTGACCCCGGACTGCCTGTTGACCACCGTGTTTTGCCTTCTTCCCCCCAGTATCTGTTTGCCTGCTGTGTACTGTCCAGTTCTTTTACTCGACAGATCTGAGTAAGGAAGGAGTCCGTCTTTCTTGATTTTAGTGCTGGTTTATTTACAAAAATATATATATAAAAGGATTACAGAACACAACCCAGGGCTCCCTCCTTCAGACAAGCTGCTGGAGAAGAGAGCAGGAAAAAGCACCTGGAAACACAGAGCCTAATACATTTATCAGTTTTGGGCTAACCCCTTACACAGATGAAGTCCGTCCAGCACACTCCATCTCTTATCTAGAGCTCCACAGGCTTGGAGCAGCTGCGTATTACCTAGTCATAAGAAAACGAGGTAGCTCAATGTGTGTGTATGTTGTATGTGTGATGTGCAACTAAAACATCCATTCAGACATAATTCTTACACAAGATTAAAACAAGAAAACAATTGGTGTCATGGCTTACTGCTAACCTTGAAACAGAGCAGAGTAGAGCAGACTTTGAATCTTACTAAACTACATTACTAACACATTGAAGTCTAACACATTAAAGTCTAATAATTATCTGACTGATTTATTAATTTCTAACAGTACCGACCCTCTGTCTCCTCCCTGACCTATCTCTTGTGGATCTCTTGGTTGTTGATGTTTGCCGGTGCTGACCTCGGACTGTATTATCGACCTGATTGTGATTCTGGACTTGTACTGCTGTTATTACTAAAAAGAACCTATTCTCTTCCTCTGTTCGTCTGGCTATATAATTGAGTTCACAACAAACATTATTTGGCAGTTTCACCTGCCATACCTGACACATAGTCAAGGAATCATATTATGAGGGTCAAACTGTCATGGGGACATTGCTTTTAGATGGAGTGGCATTAAGGGGAAGTTACTCTGGGGAAATTATTAATATAAATTAAGTGGCTAGCAGCTTTTCCAACTATTTTGACTCAGGAGCAGTAAAATACATAAAAAAAATCTAAACAATATTAAATAAAAAGCACCACCAACAAAGATACATATGCGCACAGTGTGAATGACACTGGTTTTAAAGTCTATAAACTGCTTATATGGAATCTCTGAAGTACAATTATTTAGTCTTTCAATACATAAAACTCCTAAAACATTCATAAAGAAAATATTTATCTTAGGTGTTTTACATTTGAATGACATCCCTAGACTTGAAAACGTGATGGTTGGGATGGAAACTGTTCTGTAATATCAAATGGAACAGAAATATGTACTGAACCTTTATGTATCAACACTTTTATTATTACAAGTTTTTAAAGATTTGCTAGTGTTAGAAATTAACCCAATTCTTTTGTTGGAAGCATGAGAAGTGAGGACAAGAGAGGACTTTAAAATTCAGGTTGTAGCCCCCGGCCTCTGCAGGACATCCCAAGACAAAGCAAAGCTTGGGATATGCTAAGTGGGTCGAGGTGTGAGTGTAAAATAGGCCTTTGCTAAAATGTAAATTGGCTGTCTGGTCACAAAGAGATGCAGACATCCTCCCTCAACAGAAGTTATAGTATTCAAAGTAAGCAGATTCTACTTGATTCTCATCAATACAATTGTAAGACATATAAGCAAGAAAAATAAATGTATTAAGAATAACCAAAGCTCAGTAGTTCTGGACAATCATCAATACAGCTGTAATATGTATAAACAAGGAGAATAAAGTTATGAAAGGTAACTAAGGGGAACTAAAGGTATGAGAAGTAGCTAAAGCTGATAAAGTAACTAGAGTCTATATGACTCAGATCTTACGCTAGGTTATTACTAGTGCTGTCAATCCATTAAAATATTAAATTGCAATTAATCACAATTGTCCATAGTTATGATTAATTGCAAATTAATCACAGTTTTAAAAAGTGGAAAGTAACTACAGATGCAGCCATCTTAATTTGCTGGCTGGACTGTGATGGAACAATGCCCAGTCTATGACAGGTTCATGCACGGCCCGTGCTCTTATTGTGTATCCCCCGCGATGACACAGTGAACACAGTGCCGCCTTGATAACACCCCTAAGCATTGTGTGTGCAAGCTGCCTACAGTGTTGTATACATTCACCTGGTGTAGCAGTGTTTGTTGTAGTTTACTGCAGAGGCTGACTGATAATTTGATCCCTTTGTTAATGTCCAGAACTGCTGCTGGATGAATATAGTAGGACTGCTTTGCCTGTTTTTTCCAAGTAAAACACTGCACACACAAGTTGTAGCCAAATACAGAAGCATATGGGAAGCGGTCTCCAGAGAAATCTAGTTGCCGTCGTGCAAATAGTGGCCCTGCAAGATCCTCAGTCTTTCCAAAATCATAGTCTGTGACTAATGACACATTGTCTTTAGATGTGAGAGAGTGTCAGACTTTAGTCTTTTAAGACTTTTCTGAATCATCATAGTCTTCTAATGTAACGCCAACTTAAGGGAAGCATGTATAAAGTGAAGAGAACTGGACCTAGCACAGAACCCTGTGGGGGGTCAAAGTGTTCATATGCAGTTAGGAAACGTGTTTTCCTGTACAATGAAATTCTTACTTACGGTTGTTGTGGCAAAATTATCTATTAAAAAGCAGCGAGTGTAAAATAAAAACTTAACAGCTCTGAAAGTTATTACAAATTTATTTCTGCAGAAAGGAGCTATCTCTAAATGTCTAATACAGTCTGTAGGAGAGAAAGTTCTCTGAACTGAGTGTTGTCTCTCCTCTTATGCACACACATACAATTACAGGAACAATGCTCAGACAGATGGCCAACAAGACAACAGTTAATACAGGATACTAGTTATGTGGTTCAACAGTCACACAAAGGCGGAAATCCTTACAAACATGCTGACACAATAAACAGTCTGAGGTCACAACCACACAAATGACTGCATACAATGACATGAAAGCCACAGGTAATAAGCTACAAAGAGTACTAGACTACAAAGCATTGACTAATAAACTTTTAAAAGGGTGCTGCCATACATTTGCCAACTACATTCCCATCCTCTTGATTAAGCATTGTCGTGGCTAGAATGTGATACAGACTAAATCAATTCAGGCAAACCATCCCAATTTAAGTAATCATTTAATATTACAATTATTCTGAACAGAGTAGTAGTTAAACAGGAGCTCCAGTCAGTCCAGTCAGTCAGTCAGTCTGTCAACCCACAGTCAGTCAGCGTTCCCCCGACCCCCCAGCCGGGTCTATGGTACACTTTTCACGATAGCATTCTCATCCTCTCTTCTTCTTCTCTAGCCCCTTCAGGCTCATTCTTTTATCCACAGCTTTCCTTAGGCTGTTACGTCAATTTCTGAACTTAGCTTCCTGTCTCCAGTTTTGGGAGACAACACCCTGAGATGTACTCAAAAACAGGAAACATCTTGACCAACTTATATAAGCTCACTATTCTACCACTATTCTATTATATAATCCATATTAACATTAACTTAAACCACTACAGCATCAATCACAACAGTACATACTAAAGCCTTCTTAGGAACACATCAAATTTATCACACTGAAAAGGAGAGCACAGAGGTGTAAATGTTTGAAGTGGAGCCATTTCTTCACACCTTCTGACTGTCATTTTCTCTAAGCATGATGGTCGTAAAATCAAATACCTTTATGCTAAACTAATCAACAGATGTAAATTGTTGAACTATTCAAGACTGTTGTGGTCACAATACAAATGCTAAGCTGTGGAGACAGTGGAATGTAAGAGCAAATGATTGCAACCACACCTTTATTATCATCCCTGGGTGCAGTACACCCAAACACCCTCTGTGCACTGTAAATGCGGGGGGTGCAGTTTGCGGTCTTTGAAAATGTGTTCTGATATATGTTCTTCACAGAAAATGAGCCAAGGCCATTGAGTTTGAGCCTGAAAAAATAATTACTTCTATCTTTTTTCTTTAGATAAAAAGTGAAAATGGGTGTTGCACCCGAACAGGGTACAAGGGTTAAATTGGAATTGGACCCCGGTAACACTAGTCCCGGACAAAAAAGGCTCCAACAAGCAAGTCTTCACTAAACTGCTCACAGGCACACAGAATTCTGTTTAATCATGGGTCTCCCTTTGTCAGTCACAATTAAAAGACCAATATTAGTACCATTTAATTTAAAGGAAAAAATACAATCCCACAACAAGTTGTGCAACATATTTTACCAACTACAGAGGTCTCCTCACATCATTTCTTTTAGAGAGTTCCTTGTGTTTTTTTTAAATAGTTTTTTTGGAAGAAATTATGGAAACTCAGTGGAAGATATTAATGAGAGCTTTGATACAGTATGGAGGCTTATGTGATTACTCAGCATGGGCAGCCATACTGGACATTGCATTTTGTGTTTCTGTGGGTTCAGCAAACAAGTTTACTACTAGCCTACATTATGCAATTTTTCAGTCATACCAAGATATATTTTTTTGGCTTTGGTCAGTAAATCTGAGTGAAAACCAGATTTTAGGAAGACTTTAGAGAGTAAATCATATGATCATATCCTAAATCATTTGAGGTCCCCTAGCTAATACTAATTCACTGCAATTAGTACAGAAGTTTGAGTTCAACCAAGGCTTCAGTCTGACAAGTGGTTCAAATTAAAACAGACAGACCTTCCATCTTTGCTGAATGGCTAATATGGCCCAGAGGAGGGTAATTGTCCAGTCACACCAAAAAGTAACAGTGAAATTAACTTGTGTGTCCTCATTAATCTTAACACAGTGATATTTGCACCCTTGGTTGCTAACAGTTATTTCAAACTACTTCAACAATGCAGTATGTACCAGTGCCTCCTGAATCCTATTTGTGGATCAGTATATGTTTATATTGTAACGACCTCTGGCGTGGAGGAGAGGAGCTATTGCTAACTGTGCAGCTACCTAGCTAGCGGGGTACTAGCACTGTTACGGCCGGGCTCCGTGCGCCGCACAACTTTAGCAATCCCTCGAGAATAGCGTCCCCCCTTATATCCTGGCATGGTATGCACTCTCACCCTGAAATGCTCTTCAGTAGCGTAATTCACGGTTCAAATATCACAACAGCCAGCCAGTTCTCAGCTTCCTTTACTCTCCGTCTCACCGGCCACACAGAACAACACATACAGGCATAATACAGCGAATCACTTCCACTCGACCAGCTGAGGAAAAAGTTTGTTACTGTGTGTGGATGCATATACATATAAGAAAAAAAAATTTCAAAACGGTGTAAAAATTGTGCATTTCCACAACTGTAAAATATGAAAACAAATGAGGTATTTTTATTTTACATAGCTTACATTCAGATTTGTACATCATACTTTAGGTAATTTTTTAAAGGTTGCTTTTGTCTTCTAATCAGGCTATGAGGGATTAGTATGCCCAGGGGATACACTTGAGGCAGTATCACAATCAAGCCATCTGTGTCCTTGTTTTCTGCACAATATAGGCTGCGATCAATCCACTCAATCTTCTCCTGCGCTATGGCTCAAAACCTCTTCTTCATATACATCTCATTCTGAAACTGAAAACATCCAGGGCTCTATTTTCCTGCAAGAAGGTGCAATGCTAATCTTGTGTCTAACCTCCAGGCACAAGGTCAATGTGGTTTTATAGTGACTGACTGATGTCATGACATGAAATATATTAGAGAGAAAAGATTCTTTCCCTGTATCTTCTTCCCACAGTCACAGATGCAGCCACTCAGAATTGCTCTTCCCAGCTGAATGGCTTTCAGCTGGCCTGTGGTTCCCGTCAGCCTTCAAGGAGCCCCTACTTCTCCTGTTGCCTGATTCCACAGTAAACATGCCCATTAAAGAGCTATTTCTTGATTTTCACGGTGTCACTATTTGATGGTGCTTTGTTTTCAAAAACACACAAACCAGTGTGTGACTGCCTGAAATAGTGTATTCACACTCCAGTCATGTTTTTGTTTAGGCCACGGTTTATACAACAGAACTGTCTGACCATACAGGTACTGCACCAGATCAATAATTATGTTACACTGGGTTTCACATTTCTAGTCAAAGATCTGTTAAATATGGTCAACATGCTTAAGTTATGTTAAGAAATAATAAGTATTAAAGTATGCTAGAAGGAAGAACATTTCTTTGTGAACATTCATTGGAAAACTGATATCACACAGCCTGCAGTCATGTGGACTTTGTAAAACAATACTGTCAAAACTTCATTAAAACACAAGGGGCACTGTCTTAATGTATAGATTGCTAGTTTACAGCCTACTTGTTCAGTCAGAGAAGCAAGTGGAAAGAATGGAAAAGGCATAAATTCCAGCTTTATGGTGGACTGGCACCCTAACTCCTGGAGCATCACTCAAGTGGCTTGAGTTTGACTCCACATTTTTGCTGTGGTGTCGTATTTTAGTTTTGCTCTCTTAACCAAGACCTGTGAGAGTAGTATGCTGGAAGATAAGATACATTGGTAAAATAAATAGAACACTGTCTGGGAACATTTTACTGATGATGTAATACCCACAAAGCAAGGGACATTAACCATAGGTATACCATAGAGATCAAGAAATCAAGGGAGTAATATTGATTTCTTGATCTCTCTCGAATATTATATTTTGTCTTGTTCTTAGGTATTTTGATTTGTTCGCAGGGATTAATTGTGGGAGGATCATTCTTGTTCTTGATTGTCTCTCAAATACTATATTCTGTCTGGTTTTAGGTACTTTGGAATTTGTTTCTCAAGATATGTGTAGTGTTTGTTCTTATGGTGTTTTGTTGCTGCTCTCTATTGCTGCTGGAACACAGAAATTTCCCCATTGCGGGATCAATCAAGTCTTACCTATCTACCTGTAGTGCTGCCAGAATGACACTCTGCAACTTTTTTTTCCTCCCCAAGAGAGGAAATAGAATAGACCTTGTAGCAGAAATGAATATCAATATTTAATATTCATATACCTCATTAGATTAGGGCACCACATGGTTACAGTTCCAAACTATTAAACTAAAGTATTTAGATCAGTTTAAGTCTGAAAGTAGTGAATCCTCCCAGTTCAAGGGGCCTATTCACTGGAAACAGGAGAGACACAAAGATGGCATAATAAAGCCAATTATAAGCTAAATAAATTTATTTACAGCATGTACACAGGGAAAATGATCAGGATGATTCAAATGGTACATTTGTGAATGTTTTGATTGCATGAATGACCAGCCTGTTAGCAATGGTGGAAGATTGTTAATCTGGTCAAAATTTGCGCTATATTCTAAATCTAATTTCTGGGGTTAAGTTGCGAATATGGAGAGGAAAAATAACAGTTGATTGCTACAGGTTGTAGATTTTAATTTCGTGACTAATAGCTAATAACTACAGTTTTCATGAGACATCACTTAGCCAGAGTGCACTTAGCAGGAATAAGCCATTAGCTTTGAAGCTTCCACGTGGCCTGGAGGAGAGAAGGAGGCTCTTTGCACCAGAGTTAAGCAGGATCCGGAGTTCCGAAATGGTCATTGAGCTGAAGACTTGCCACCGGATTTCTGGGCTTGCTCCCGGAGAAGCTGCTTCTCAGGTGGCCAGGTCTTCTTCAGAGTGCTAGCTTCACCGGGGTTCCTCTGTTTGGCTGTTCAGAGATGTCTCACCAAAAAAAAAAAGAAAAGTCTAATTTAAACTGATCATTGCAGGATTGTTCCGATAGCATCTCGGGAGTTTAACAAAGGATTTGGCTTAAATAAAACTTGCTCCCGTTTCTTTTGTTCTCGACTTTCTCTAAACTTGGTGTTCAAATGTTGCATACATTTACTTCAGGTCACTTCCTGTTGTTTGTCAAAATAAATGCAGAATCAATTGTGTATTACTAAATAATAAACACTTCCTGTGGCAATGTGAGCACGCGATCTAAACAAAACAAAATATTTTTATACAAAAACCACGCAGAAGAGGGACACACCCTGAGGAGGCTTGAAATTTTTTGTTTGTTCCATTTCTGAATGACTCTTTTCTTTCTCTGAATGCTCAAACTAACTAACTGAAAGACAGACAAGGGAGAGGTAGTGACTTGTATAGGCATGTGCCAGCCAGAGCAGAGACTTTGTCTGATTGGCTTAGGAGTCTTCCAGCCCAGTCTTCTGACTGGTTGAGATTCTTGTAGCTGTGACAATGATTTGTGATTGGTTTTTTTAAGGCATAGTGGAGTAAGGTTTACGCCCAGTTCTTCCATCATGGTGGAATAACAGTTAAGCAACACATAGTTTGACATGAAACTCATATGTGGATTATTCTGTGGGAAAAAAGGGGGTAGTTAATTCAAGAATAGAATTATCAGGGTGGGGCAAAACTTTGATCCCACAATGGGGAAATTCCAGTGTTCCAGCAGCATTAGAGAGCAGACAACAAAACACCATAGGGACCTCCGAGAAGCAAATCAAAGGCACCTAAAACCAAGACAAAACATAGCACTTGAGAGAAATCAAGAATAAGAATATTACTTCCACAATGGGGGAAAAAAATGTATATCAACAGCAGTAGAGACTAAACAGATACCATAAGAATCTCTGAAAACCAAAATCAAGAATACCCAAAAACAAGACAGTACAAGCATTTCAGAGGAATCAGGAACAAGACATCGCTCCCACAATCAATGCTACAGACAGCAGTCTGTGGTCAGAGCACACCACTAAAATACAGATATTAAAAGAATGCAATTTCTTATACAACCTCTGAGTAGTACTGGGAATTAGGATGTCATGATTAATGAAGTCTCTGGCGATAGTTGAATTGTCAAGCATCTTCAATAATAGGCATGTCTTAGTTTTCATGGAACACATGTATCAGTTGCATTTAGGTAATCTAAATTCAGGTTTGGAATCATTCCTACTGTTATAAGAATTTTAAGGAAGACATATTTGCAGTGACTAGCTATGTATGTTGGTTAACACTTTCTAAAAATATTTCTTTATCCAATAGAGTGTGTGCCAAGCCAGTTTATAACCTTGTGTGGAGATAAGGGAGGTTCCCTTTGTGCTTTGTTACCCTGGAAATGGATCAGATAAGAGGGAACCAAATGTCTTTGACTTGTTCGAATTGATTGAGACTTATTGTCCAAGGTCAGAGGTGCAAGTTCAAGATGCGCATTCTAATACAGGAAAGTCAAAAGGATGAGGAGTTTAGGGTCTCTGGAGACAGGATCAGAATCAACTTTATTGGCCAGGTGTGTCGGACACATGAGGACTCAGGTACAGTGGCTCTCAATGCATATGTACATATCCCCATACAAGGGGCAAGTACACAAACCGACATAAGGCTGTGTAGTATAACAAAATATGCAGTATAAACAGGCAGTAAACAATGCAGACAAAGGAATGCTCATTGTGAAACGAGATAAATAGGAATGAAAAAAGTCGAGTACTTACAACTATGTGGAGGGGCTCTTCCTGAAGTCCACTGTCATCTCCACTGTTTTGAGCATGTTCAGCTCCAGGTTGTTGCGGCTACACCACAGGACCAGCTGCTCAACCTCCCATCTGTAGGTTGACCCGTCGCTGTCTCGGATGAGACCAATGACCGTTGTATCATCAGGAAACATTAGGAGCTTGACAGAGGGGTCCTTCGAGATGCAGTTGTTGGTGTAGAGTGAAAACCTTACAGAGACTAGAACATGTTCTTGGGTTTAAAGAAACACACTAAATTGGTTCAAATCTTATTTATTGGACAGTTTCCAGTTTGTTCATGTTAATGACGAGTCTTCCATGTGCACTAAAGTTGTGTAGAGTGAAAACAGCAGTAGGGAGAGTACACATCCCTGGGGAGTGCTGGATGTAGTTTTCCCACCTGCTGCTTTGTGTCTGTCAGAAAGCTAGTAGTCCACTGGCAGGTGGGGGCAGGCACAATGAGCTGGGTGAGACTGGAGTGGAGGATGTCCGGGATGATTTTGTTGAATGCAGAGCTGAAGTCCACATATAGGGCCCATGCATACAGTGCCTTTCAAAAGTATTCATACCCCTTGAATTTTTCCACATTACAACCACAAACTTAAATGTATTTTATTGGGATTTTATGTGATAGACCAACACAAAGTATTGCATAATTATGAAGTGGAAGAAAAATATACATGGTGTTCAAGATTTTTTACAAATAAAAATCTGAAAAGTGTGGCGTGCATATGTATTCAGCCCCCTTTACTCTCATATCCCTAAATAAAATCCAGTGCAACCAACTGCCTTCAGAAGTCACCTAATTCGTAAATAGAGTCCACCTATGTGTAATTGAATCTCAGTATAAATACAGCTGTTCTGTGGTGGCCTCAGAGGATTATTAGAGAACATTAATGAACAAACAGCATCATGAAGACTAAGGAACACACCAGACAGATCAGCAATAAAGTTGTGGAGAAGTTTAAAGCAGGGTTAGTTTATAAAAACATATCCCAAGCTTTGAACATCTCACCAAGCACTGTTCAATACATCATCTGAAAATGGAAAGCGTATGGCACAACTGCAAACCTACCAAGACATGGCCGTCCACCTAAACTGATGGGCCAGACAAGGAGAGCATTAATCAGAGAAGCAACTAAGAGGCCCATGGTAACTCTGGAGGAGCTGCAGAGATCCACAACTCAGGTGGGACAATCTGTCCACAGGACAACTATTAGTCGTGTACTCCAAAAATCTGGCTTTTATGGAAGAGTGGCAAGAAGAAAGCCATTGTTGAAAGAAAGCAATAAGACGTCCTGTTTGCAGTCTGCCACAAGCCATGTAGGGGACACAGCAAACATGTGGAAGAAGGTGCTCTGGTCAGATGAGACCAAAATTGCAAAACGCTATGTGTGGCAGATACCTAACACTGCACATCAACCTGAACACACCATCTCCACTGTGAAACATGGTGATGGCAGCATCATGCTGTGGGGATGCTTTTCTTCAGCAGGGACAGGGGAGCTGGGCAGAGTGGATGGAAAGATGGATGGAGCTAAATACAGGGCAATCCTGGAAGAAAACCTGCTAGAAGCTGCAAAAGTCTTGGGAATGAGGCGGAGGTTCACTTTCCAGCAGGACAACAACCCTAAACATACAGCTAGAGCTACAATGGAATGGTTTAGATCAAAGCATATTCATGTGTTAGAATGGCCCAGTCAAAGTCCAGACCTAAATCCCATTGAGAATCTGTGGCAAGACTTGAATATTGCTGTTCACAGGTGCTATCCATACAATCTGACTGAACTGGAGCTACTTTGCAAAGAAGAATGGGCAAAAATTGCAGTCTCTAGCTGTGCAAAGCTGGTAGAGACATACCCCAAAAGACTTGCAGCTGTAATTGCAGGGAAAGGTTCTTTGACAAAGTATTGACTCAAGGGGGCTGAATACATATGCACACCACACTTTTCCTATTTTTATTTGTAAAAAAAATCTTGAACACCATGTATCATTTTCTTTCCACTTCACAATTATGCAATACTTTGTGTTGGTCAATCACATAAAATACATTTAAGTTTGTGGTAATGTGACAATGTGGAAAAACTCAAAGGGGTATGGATACTTTTGCAAGGCACTCTAGGTCCCTGGGAAGTGGGTGCTGCAGGATGTAATGCAGTGCTATGTTAATTGCATCGTCCACTGACCCTTTTACCTGGTAGGGGTAGGGGGTTTACGGTGGTACAATACTAGTCTCTCAAAGGACTTCTTAACTACAGATGTCACGGAGATAGGTCTGTAGTCATTCAGTCCATTGATGGAAGTTTTCTTGGGGACCGCGATGATGGTGGAGTGTTTGAAGCAGGAGGGGACTTCACTGTTCTCCATTAAACCACCTTTTTCACTAGCACCTGGGTCTGCATCTTGAGTCCTCCCTTTTGTTCTGCCTCACCCCCTGGTGAGGGGGACTCAACCATAACATTTTACATATAATGTAACTTAAGTGATGCTGGGATTTAAACAAACTTTTACCTGCGAGTGATCAGCTGTAGGTCTATATGACACAAGCAGGGCACAGGATGGCCAAACTTTGGCACATGCTGAGCAGTCGCGAGCCCCGTGCACAGCTGATATGTTCACTGTATCAATATCAGTGGCACCTATAGGCTTATATTTCATAGTACTGTAAGATATTACCCAGTTCTTTCAACCAGGAACTCTGAGAGACGACGCAGACCACTTGGATATATAAAAAATATAACCGTGCTGGTTTATTCAAAGGATCACAGGCAAAATTAACATCACACGTCCAGGCATCTTCCACCTCCAGTACTGTGCGCAGGCAGCCCGGAAGATGAAAATGGCTGTTGATTAGTGGTGTGTATCTAAAAACATACAGGACATTCAGGGACATGTCCGAACAGTAAGCCTCGGAAGATATTATGATTAAGATTACGGCTGAACATATCATGCTACTAACAATATTCATCCTGCCTGCAGACTCTTCAATCTAGTGACCTTGGCCTAGATGCAGCCTGCAGAACTCATGACAATGAACTGAGCATTTAACAGCCTGAGCAAGACATCCTGGCTACACTAACATTTTCTAATACAATAGATCTCTAATCACTATCTATCTAACTAAGAAATTACCTAACAGTACACACAAGAACTGAATATGGCAGAGTAAATCTTGTTTTAGTAAGAAACTTCTCATTAAAACAAGATACTTTGCCTGTTTGAGATACTTTCATGTTATTACAACATACTGTATTTTCTTGTTTTAACATACTGTAGGCTATTTTGGCATTATAACATACTATATTTCCTCATAATAACATGTAAGCTATTGAAAGCTATTCCGGCTCTTTTAACCAGGAACTCAGAGAGACGAAGCGGACCACTTGGATATATAAAAAATAACCGTGCTGGTTTATTCAAAGAATCACAGGTAAAATTAACATTACATGTCCAGGTAACTTCCACCTCCAATACTGCTCGCAGGCAGATGAAGAATGAAAGACCCTGAACCATAATGCCTATACATTTTTATCACTTTGGTTTTGCTAGCCCCATACTACACAGGGTCGTCAAACCGTGGCGTCACCTGATATGCCAGCTTTGGAGCTGACCATAACAATAGTCAAAACATGAAGAAAATCAATGTGTGTGAATGTTGATTAGTGGTGTGTATCTAAGAACATTCTGACATGACATCTAGTGACATGTCATGACATTACACATAAGAAAATATTATGATTACAATTACGGTTACACATATCATAATAATTACAATAATCCTCCTGCCATCAAACATTTTCTATCTAGTTGTCCTTGGCCATATGCACCCTGCAACAAACTCATGAGAATGACTAAGCACTGCCTGCACCGGAGTCAGCAGGGGTCCATGTTGGCCAGTTCTTTCTGTTAGGATGGCTCGAACACGGAAGTGAGCGAGTCACAAAAATTGACGGACCCAGGTGGCTGACTTCGATGCAGGCAGTGCAAGTTTATTTACAGTGTAAAACAAGTGACCAAGAAATGAACAGACGGGTAACACTGGGACTGGGTGTCGAGCTTCGGATGGGAACACAGTCAGTGGTGGAGATGATGAGAAGAGGACCGGGCTGCGGACACTGGGACTCACTCCTGGACTGGTCGAGTTGGATGGTACTGAATAGGAACAGAAATTGTACATACGGTAAATAGAAGACTGTGCATCGACCTGCAGGGTGGTGGTGAAGCAGAGCGGAGGAGGTCCATGGTCCGAAGGAGCGACTGAGGCGAGGAGGGAATGAATAAAAAGCAGCTGGAGAGAAGGAGACAAAATAACTAACACAGATCAGAAGCAGAGGAACAAACGGGCCTGAGAAATGCTGGCAGGGGAGTGAACGAAGTGCAGGGGCTAAATA
>NW_018128268.1:109535-109851 GCF_001952655.1 Monopterus albus | reverse complement strand
GTTATATAAGGAATTCATAAAGGACAGATCAAAGAAGGTGGAAGAAAAATATAAGTCATATAAAAACAAATTAATTGAGATTTTGAGGAGATGTAAGAAACAATATTACTCTATAGTATTTGGGGAATAGTCAAAATAACATGAGAGGTACTTGGAATATATTAAATAATTTGATTAGAAATAGTCCCAGCAAGAGTAACTACCCCCAATATTTTATGGATAATGACACACCGGTCAACAGAATGGAGGATGCAGTTGATAAGTTTAACAGGTTTTTTGTGAATGTTGGTCCTAGTTTAGGAAGAAGCATTTGTAC
>NW_018128268.1:106413-108361 GCF_001952655.1 Monopterus albus | reverse complement strand
AACTATGGAATAATTTAAGTGTGGACATAAAAAAACAGTAAGAGAATTGATGAGTTTAAACACAAATATAAAGGTATGTGTCAATCAAGATATGGGCAAGAACAGGCTTAACGATTAATCAGGTGTAACATTGGGAGTGTGGTGTTTTTAGTATATCACTAGCGTGGTGTAGAACAAAATTATCCATGTAGTAATACTGCTTGCAAACCAATGATGATAAGATGATGTTAGGGGGTAGGACTAGATAAGTCTAACTTCTTCCTCCTCCGTTCAAGCATGTACTAGGTATAAGCAAATTGATAATGCATTTGTGGATATGTGTGAAATTATGTGTGTTGACGTATTGACTGTCTTTACATGTCTGAAAGAATAAAATCAAATAAAATCAAATTAAATAAATAAAAATATTTAAATGTAGTGGTCATGGCAATTTGCGCTTCTCAGTTATGAGGCCATCTCCATGGTTATCCAACCCTGTCCCCTACCCTCTGCACCTACACCCATCTATAGAGATGCTTGTTTTGGGGGATTCACCATGACAAAAATAATCCATGAGAGTAGCCAGAGAGTTAGATTACAATATGAACTCAATATAAACTGCATAGTACAGTAGTAAATACAGGACCTATTCAATCTAGGGTCCAGGATGGACTCAAAATACAGACCCAGGCCAGGGACTAGTTCTCCTAAAAAGCTTTAATATACAAGAGATCAAACAAAAGACTAAGGAAACAATTCAAGAGGTTCAACCTGACTAGGGAATTCAGAGAACAAACTAAATTTACAACTAAAACAGTTCAGCTAAGGAGCTATGAAAAAGACTCAACATAACTCAAACAGAACCAGAGCATAGCCGACAGAAGTCCAAACTTCAACAGAAAAACAGTCCAGAGGCAGCTGAGAAAAAAAGGAAACTGGTAACATCTTACAGAGGTTGCAGGAATGGCACATGGTGTGACAAGTGGAATGGATCAGCAAGTGACTGAGGAAAAGGAGGAGATTAAATGGGCTGAAGACCAGAGGTTAACGAGCAGCAGGTGAAAACAATGAGTAGTGATTGTGAACCAAGGTAAAGCTGGGGCAGGTGACTCAAAATCAGAAATCAGACAAAATAAAAGCACAAAAGAGGAAATGAATCCAATACCATAACAGGGCCAGGCTGTTGGCTGGATCGCACCTGTCTGATTTAGTAGTGCACTATAAGAAGTCAACACACCTTTGTTTTAACCTTGTTGTTTTATGTTTGAACATTTGATAGTTTTGTGGATGCTTGACAGCATCCACACACTATGCTCTCCTGTTCTTTATTTATTAGTGTGATGTGAGCATCCACACTCTTGTTATCTTCTTCTTTATTATTATTGTGTGGATACTGACAAGCATCCACACTATGGTTTCCTCTTATTGTGTGGATGCGTAAGTTATCCAGTTCTTTATTATTCTGGTTTCTACCACTGTTCGTCGGCATCTAATTGGTGCAGCATACTTTCACCTAGAAGGGCCATTGAGGTATCAAACTGTGTATCTCCTTAAGGACATGTGTGCTTGTACACAACTTTTTTATAACTTTTATACTTTTTAAGATATTCAGCTTTTTTTACAGAAATTTCCCCATTGGAAATGAATGGGGCAAAATTGGAAGCTTAATATCTCCGGTATACCTTGGGCTAGAAGCGCCATTTCAACTTTATTCAACTCGTGAGACGTTCAGCTACTAATGGTGCAAAAATCATCTTGATATCTGTTATGGTTTTTTTATAATCGACATTTATATTTGTCCATAGACAATGCATTGGTGCAATGCCATTGGTAGCTATGCGTCACGTGACTCCCCCGGTTTAGCAGCTCACACTATGCTTTTACTCTTCCTCTTGTCGCTTTTGTGCTGCTATTATGCCGTACTTAAGCATTATACACATATAATAGATGACAATCGTAGAGAAAATTG
>NW_018128268.1:86435-103853 GCF_001952655.1 Monopterus albus | reverse complement strand
GGAGTTGAAGATCTCTCTGACAGGGGATTCTGCTAAACGTTCCCAACAGACCCTCACAATACGTTTGGGTCTGCCGAGTCTGTCCAGCTTCCTCCCCCGCCATCGGATCCAGCTCACCACCAGGTGGTGATCAGTTGACAGCTCCGCCCCTCTCTTCACCCGAGTGTCCAAGACATACGGCCGGAGGTCAGATGAAACAACCACAAAGTCGATCATCGACCTCCGGCCTAGGGTGTCCTGGTGCCATGTGCACTGATGGACACCCTTATGCTTGAACATGGTGTTCGTTATGGACAAACTGTGGCTAGCACAGACAAGACCATTCAGGATAAAATTTTTGTTGTTGAGAGATCTTGCGTTAAACAGGGCAAACTGAAGCCAGCTAGGCTGAACCTGAGGGCACACAGCATGGGACACTGGGCGCAGATTGGAGTGGAGACAGCATCGATTAGAGCATTTCACCAAACGAAAACGAGGAGGAGGCGGGTCGACATCCAGGCCTACTGGTTGAAGAAAGCGGTAACTGAAAGAGACCGACCAACTTGAACTCCAGAAGGGTGTTCCCATCCTCTGAGCCTGATCCGAAACAGATTTTAACTTGACGTGAAGTCCTGCTCTCCTGCCTCGTCGTTTCAGTTGAAGCCTACAGTAACTGGTGGCAGATGATGCGAGCGTCGCAGGAAGGGTGGAACAGCCACTAGCAGAGGCAGTGGAGGGTAAAAATATTGTTCATGGCAGTAATAAGGGCCACTGCTCATCGAGTGGCGTATGTTAAACAGGGTCAAACTATCATATACCAAGGCAGAAAATACAGAGGGAACATCAAGAGCCACAAAAAGACAGGTACACAGAAGGAGTAGACAGCTGGCCAAACACAGCGGCGCCATCTTTGATAGGTACACGTTGCACCAGAAGATCCAGTACCAGAGAATCCACCAGACCTCCCATGCACCGGTCCTAGTACGAGCATGACCCCACCCCACCTTTTCCCATTCAGATTTATTGCCACATTCGAGAAGGCCCTTCTGTTTTTTTTCTTTTGTGCAAAAGCTCTGACAAACTCATCCATGTCTATTACTAACTACTGCCTTCTTATGAGCCCTGGGAACACTTCCTTGTAGCCTGCTGTTGACAGGGGGTGGGGTCATGCTCGTACTAGGGCCGGTGCATGGGAGGTCTGGTGGATTCTCTGACTGAAAACCAGCAGACAGAGAGCTCTGCTCTTACTACCATGTAAGTCAGGGGCAGTACCTGCTTTGTGAACTAAAAACCAGATACATAACAAGCTAGTAGTGTAATGTAACAAACACCAAATGAAGCGCGCTGCCATATGCGTACACACACACACACAGACACTAAAGCTGCACTACACAGATCAAGCAGATAAACCTGTGGAGGAACAAGAGCAGAAAAACGGAAGTGAATGGATTGCTGTTGCTCAGGAGGTAGAGCAGGTTGTTTCCTAACCGGAGGATTAGCGGTTCATTTCCTGGCTTGTCCAGTCAACACGTCAAAGTGTCCTTGAGCAAGACACTGAACCCTCAGTTGCTCCCGGTGGTAACACTGGTGTGTGAATGTGTGAGCATTTGTGAGTGCGAATGGGTGAATTGCCAAGTAGTGTGAAAGCACTTTGAATGTGCTGTAAAAGTGTAGAAAAACACTATACAAGTATAAGACCATTTACCAAAACACAAAAGTACATACATACTACATGGTAAGAGCAGGGGCTGTACACGGACCTGTCACGGACTGGACATGGTTCCACTGTGGTCCAGCCAGCAATTTAAGATGGCTGCATCAGTATGTACTCCATTCCTAAAATGTGATGACAATATCACTGATCAGATTTTGTGCATGGACAAGGAAAGTCTTTGGTTCTGTAATCAGCAGCAATTGTATAGTGTAATTTACTTACAGCTGCATCCAGTATGCAAAATCCATGCGGGGTCTCGCATGTAACCTTATAATGGGTTCAGTGTTTTAAAGTAATACAATAAAATCACTTTGTAATCATTGCATTTGTGGTGAAACTGATTGTGGTCCATCAGAGCACACAGCCTGTAGATGTGTCACCCACTTTATCTCCACCTACAGCTGCTTTAAAAGCTGTTAAAACTGCCATGAAATGCAAAAACAGACATGACATGACAGACATGTCTGATGACACTATGCAACACTGTCGTATGTGTAGCCCTTACAGAAATGGTGTAAGATGAGGCAGTAAGACAAGTATTACTGCTTTAAACAATGCAGATATCATCCTAGAACTCAAGATGTGAACTGACTTTTCCCCTAACACAACCAAGCACTGCTTTCAGTTTCAGTTCTTTTGATAACACAGAACCAGGCAGTTAAGGAAAGGACAATCTTTGATTTATGCCATCAAAGGGTCACAGCACATTTGTGTGTCTATGGGTGTTGTAGAAACAGTTTAAAGGTTTGTCTGCATAATTCATGAGGACAGCATGTAGTCTTTTAATGATCATGAAAGCCTTGTCATTTGGTTTGTTGTGTTCTTGTACAAACACCCACACAGCTGCACACAGTACACAGCTACACACATGAACATAGAAGACATGCTTCAGTTTTTGGTGTTTCTTTGACACATCCACTTATAGAAAGCAATGGGTGTGGTGTAATGAGGCTGGGAGTGAGTCATCATACCAATCTAATCTATTGAGCCTCAAATAAGATACTCATCATCATCACCATCTGCAGGGCCACAGGGCAATTAGCTTGATGAAACCATAGCCTTTTAGATTGTTGACAAGAACTTTCTCCACAGGTTTTCTATCACCAGTGGTGCCATAAAAACAGGACTGAAACAAATTAGCCTACTAGGGAATTGCATTCAGCATAAATACAATCAGTTATCTGCATATTCTGCCATGTGCATGTAAAAATTGGTATTGTACTCATGCCCAAACAAAACACAAGTAAACTGTATTCAAGCCATTTGGAGGTGAGAACAAACATAATTAGTGTTTAGATTGTGCTTTATTTATTGATATAATAACATGGTTCCTTGTTCCACTTAGAACAACAGTACTTCACAAGGAAGGCTCTGAAACTGATTCATATATACATCACAACATGAAGGAAGAAACTTTGTTTGAATATGACAAAAGTAGTAAACAAAGCTGGTGCTCTGGATGTAGCCATAACTCAGAGGAAGTCTCCGCCAGATGACACATGGGGCTCTATTTTCCTGCTAGCACACAGTCTTTATACAGTTTTCATTGAGCACTAGGTAATTTTTTTTTTTTTTGCACATTGGTGTGTTTGGGATTTTCCTGCCATGAATGAATGTGGTCCAGGAAGACAAAATATGCTCCTCTTCTCATACACGGGGAGGTGGTGGAGCAAGTGGATAACATCAAGTTCCTGGGCATCCACATCACATCTGACCTGACCTGGTCTCTGAACACATCCTATCTGGTGAAGAAAGCCCAGCAAAGGCTTTTTTTCCTCAGGAAGCTGAAACACGCTGGTATCTCTTCTCAGTTGCTCGCAAACTTCTACAGAGCGACAGTAGAGAGCATCCTCTGTCTCAGTGCGACAGTGTGGTACAGGAGCTGCACTGCACAGGACTTGACCCGGGGGGTGAGAACAGCTCAGGGCATCGTAGGGAGTCCTCTTCTGGATCTGGACTCACTATACACTGACCGGATCCAGAGGAGGGCGGGACAGATTGCTGCAGACTCCACCCACCCAGGCAACAGTCTGTTTGTGCCTCTTCCCTCCAGGAAAAGGTACAGGAATATAAAGGCTAAAACAAACAGACTGAGACAGCTTCTTCCCCAGAGCTGTGAAATCAATCACCCGCCCTAACCCCTAGTCACACACACAACCTCCCCAGACAGACACAGAACACTGGACCTCACACCTCTTCCTAAAGACTGAGATTTGCACTGAGCTGCACCTTATAATGTTACTACACTCTTGCTATAACATGCTGCTGACCTGATTAGGTCCCATACATCTCTTTTAATTTGTTCATATTTTTATATTGGCTTATACAATTGTGTGTTATGTAAATCTTTTAATCTGTAATCTTTTAAGCCGAGAGCTGCCGGAAAAAATTTTGTTGTGCTATGCATAATGACAATAAAGATTCTTGACTTGACTTGAGGAGAGGCACAGTTGAGGCTGTGTTTATGCTGATTAGGCAGTGCAGTGCAATTTTGACCTAAAAATAGCAACTGCAATAACACCTGCTCAGACCAGCTCTTATCACCATTGCAGGTGCAGCAGCCTAGGCTGGGAAGCATGAGAACAGGTAGTGATGTCCAGTTGACACCATGACACCTGTATCGAACCACTTCATCATTTGTATTGAGTATTGGTTCATTCATTCAAAGGTTCGATTTTGTGCCATATGGTGGCGAAATAGTATAATTCAGACATTGTTCTGCTGCATGTGATGGGTGTAACTAGGCTTTGTGTGAATGATGTGAAAACATTTGTAAAGATTGATTCAGTCGAATCTATGAACATATGTAGTGTAGTAGGTGGGAGAAGGCATGCTTGGGGAAACAGAGGATGTGCTAGGATGATAATATGTGCATATGTAACTAGGACAGGGTGTGAATAAATACAAGGGATGGAGAATCAATCATTTTTATTCAAGAACAAAAGTTTCTCCACTGTCTTTGGACCGATCAGCTGAAAGTGTTCCCACATTGGAGAATGGGGTCTCTTCCTAGCTGGCTCCAATGGTGATCACACACTAGCAGCAATGATCATACCGACAGCAACTACGCACACACCTACTACGCCGACAAACCCACACGTTGTGCATCATCTTGGGTGGCTTTATAGTACCCCTACGCACCTGCTGACGCGCGCAGCGAGATCTCGCATCGTGACACTGTATCGACGGTTTGAACTGGTCACGGGAGTCACTCATCCCAGCCGTTTCTGCCTTGGATGTCATAAGTCGTGTCTTTTCGGCAACGATACAAGCCTCGAAGCAGTGGTTCAGGGAAGATCCCTCTCCGAGCTCGAATCATGTATCGAGACCTCAGTGTCAGATGGCCATCACTAAGAACAGGTACCCAAATGTATTTTAATGGCACCACCAACTTAAAATAAATCCTTACATTCACAAATGATCTGCTGGAATTTACAGGGAATGATTTATTGTGAAATTGTCTGAATAATGTAAGATGTCTAATTTAGAAAGATTGTTTTCGAATCAGATAAAAAAATAGTCCTCAATATGTGGCTATATATGAATATAGTCAAACAGGGTTGGTTTGTGTCATGTCAGACCATCTGCCCTTACAGGATGCAGCTGTGAGTTGATACTGTTTAAGGGACTAAAATCATTCTTTCATGCATGCAGAAATTCTGGTAAGTTATATTAGCAGACTACTGAGTGAATGTTTTGTGCAGTAATTGCAGTTTGTGCATGAATGCACTCCCTTTTCGGTGAATGAAAGGATCAGTTTCCCAGTTTAACTAGTGAACTGGGAAAGGCTTTGTTCACTTGGTATCTAATATTACTAATATTTTGTGAGTCAGGAAAAGAAAGATGCCCATCTTGTGAGCTAAACTTGTGCATTTTCTTTCTCCAAACAATAGCCACAATAATCAATGAAAAAGAGGTTACGTTTCCTGTGACTGCTTCATAATAACAACCATTTGGGGTTTGATAATGTATTGCTTTTAATGTGAAAGAGCAATGACAAGACATTTTTTGTTAGCATTAGCATTTAGCTAAGGCTTTAGCCACATGTAATGTGACCACAGTAAACAGAAGTCACAGACGTTTTACTAGAGACCAGAAACCTTTCAGTGTGTTAGCCTCAGAGATGAACATTACTGGAACTGGAAGAGTTGTGCGTTTGTCTCCTTGTGAGTTGCCTTTGTCAGCCATTAGTGGCCCCAAGTTAAAAACTGCAGCGGACTGCAACTAAACACATGGATGAGTGAATGAATCATCTGATTTTTAAGCTAGTTTTAGGTCAGTGCACACTGACTTATTTTTCTGTCTCATTGAGTTTTAAAATAACATTACTGAACATTTATTTTAAAGTTGAATTGTGTGTGAACACCAGGACAAAAATTAAACTTAAGGTCTGTCATATGGAATGATCCACCTTGGATTTAATAACATTGATGCTTTTGCACAGAGGAGAGGAGTCAAAATCATCTGATTTAAGGTAAGACAGGCTCGACTGTGTGTTCATGTACATCAGGGGTGCCCAATACGTCGATCGCAAAGGTAGTGTTGGTAGATCGCGTGCCATTCGAAAATATATTAGATGTATCCGGCGTAAAACACGTGCCAAATGTTAACATGCGATCAGTGTGATGATTCGCTGTGGCGACCCCTAACGGAAAAAGCAGAAAATGACAATCATTCATATATAGCCTATCATCCATCCTCCCTATGGCATTTGCTACTTGATTGACATGCAGGGCAGCCAGTCTGAGATCTCGTCTTTTCTGACACATGAGCCACCAAGCATGCACAGTCAACCGCACGAGCTACTGTAAAACTCCAGTGAGTGAACTACCTTGTCAGCCTTCGAATTAATGCCTACTAAAGGGTATAAAATGAGTGGGAGAGCCAAATCAAGTAAGAAACCGAAAACGTTCTGAAAAAATTCCATGCGGAATGGGAGGAGGACTTTTTTTCACGACGTTATATTCAAAATGCGTTTGCTTGATTTACCAATCTATCATCACTATTCCAAAGAAGGGAAATGTGAAGCAGCACTTTCAGACCGTTCATAAAATCTACAACACTCATTCATACATATATTTTGTGCGTGTGTGTGCGGATAGTATTTTTAGTGTAGGTCGATCATTTTGACTTGGTCATTTGAAAAGTAGCTCGCAAGGCGAAAAAGTGTGGGCACCCCTGATGTACATGTATATGGCTGGCTTACTGTTGTTAACGTGTGGAAGGCTGCATGTTATCAATAAGTGTTGATAGCTGGTAATAATGATTGTCATGGCACAGCAGCAGCCATGGATGGGTGGATGACTGCTGTGTTTACATGCTGTTCAGCCTTGTTCTTTCCCCATGAGAGAAAATTGACTAATTTTACTCTGTCTTGTCTGATACAACTTTGGACATTTCAGTCAAATATTCTGTACAGTTCATTTTATTTTGGTCTTTAAAATATACAGATAAACATAATAAAACTGCAACAATAAAAAAAGATGAAAAATCTATTTTCAGACCATGCACATATTCATGCACAAAATATATTTGTGTACTGTAACTACACACAGTGTTAACAACATAATAGTGACCAAAAAGATGTAGGCCAAAACCAAGGCTTATTATGAAACACATTTAACATTTTACCATGTTCCAATTCATTTATTCACACCACATAATTCTAATAAATACAAATAAGTACACAATATACAGTATACAATCATGGAAGAAATAAACATGAACTAGTTCATTTATTGGGCTGTGAACTTTGTTCAAAATTCAAAACTAAGGAACTATGAATGTGAACTAGTTGATTCTGATGTGTGTATTGAACTTTGAGTTTGCTCCTGTGAAGTGTGAATAGCACAATAGTATCTGTTACTGATGATCTGCGGGCGAATCCCTGGCCTGTTAGTAATTGATTTCTAACATCTAACACAAAATAAAATCTAAAATGAAAGCTGAAATCACATTAATTCAATGCCACTGAATGAGCGAGGTACATTTTTTTGGCAGTAAAAGCCTGTTGACTGGTGAAGAGAAACTGGTTGCAGTTTAACTTTTGACAGAAAAACTTGACCGCAGCTGATTATGTGCCAGTAATATGTCGGTTGTGTGTTTTGAAGCTGTTTGAATACTCTTTTACAATCCTTTGCTGGGCTACTATGCAGTGTATAATCTGGGATTACCCTGTCAATTTGATGTTATGTCATCACTGGTGATGTCAAGCACATTCCCTTCTGCAGGAGGGAGGAGTTAATATCAGTACTTGGAATGAAACAATGCACCGTGGAATAATATATGTGACAATGTGCGCCATGAAACCGAAAAATGAATTGCAATATCAAGTCAGGACTCCCAGGTAATTTATTTATATTAACAAATAAGGGAGGAATAGGCCAGATCTGTTTCCTTGACCAACCTGTTGTTAACCCTGGGTTCACTAGCCTTAACTACCCTAGCCATTAGCACACTCTAATCCAGTGGTTTTCAAAATTTTTTTGTCATTCCCCACTTAAGAGGGTGGGTGAATTTTCAAGCCCAACTTGTCAAAAAATTATAACGAAATTGGCCAATTTTAAAATTTCAAATTGATTGAAATATCAAATAACACTAAGTTGAAAACAGATAAAATATAAGTGTAACTATCGTTTGACAGGGGGGTAGTTTTCAATTTTGCAGCACTTGTTTCATCCAGCATAATGACACCATGTCTACAGTTACAGGGAGAATGACCTGCTCAGCATTTGACTGGGGTGTGTTGTCTCTAAATGTCTTCTTAATTTGTTGGGTCTCATGCTGTCTGCTGCCAGCGGTTTAAGACATAAGACACACATGGGTCTGTCCTCTGCCCCCACCATTCCCACCGTGAATCCAAGCGCAAGATAGGCTTCATCATATTTTCTTTTCGGCTGGCTTTTTGGTTGATAAGACTTACTGCCTGTTGTTTCTTTGTCTGCCTGCGCTGAATCATCTGCTTTTTTGTGGTCCATGTAACAAATTTATCCATTTACGTTATTATGCCCACTACGTACACTATTGGCCCTCTCTGTGAACGTTTCCTTATATTGTTGCGCGGCAGTTAACATGCCGACATTAAACCGCTATTGTTGCACTATGTATGGTTCCACTTTTTTCTCCCGGGCCCTGAACTGATGTTATTTTAATTTGCTTGTATTAATGACCCATTTATAATTTTCTCCGTTCATTGCGCCCTGTCATGTCTTTATTCCCCACTAGTGGGGTGCGCCCCACACTTTGAGAACCACGGCTCTAATCTAATTACACTTTAATCCATGGGTAGGCAATCCCTGAAATGCCACTCCCCAGCCTGTTTTCCAACGATCCCTGCCCTGATCACTGCTGATTACCTGAGTATCGCATAGACGAATACACCGTCATTGATGGGGTTGAGCACATTTTTGAGGATGTCTGCCCTCTCACAGGTCAGACTTTTGACTGTAAATATGAAAAAACTATGGAGAAGATGGCAAAATTGTCTAAAGATTACAAAGTGACTGTCATATGGGAACACAAGTGGTTCACTATCTGCAAAGCTAATGACATTTCTACAGATTTACCGCAGCTGCTCAACCCCAGGGAAACTCTGTATGGGGGTCGCGCATATGCAGTCAAACTGAGCCACATAGTGGCTGATGATTAAACAAACAAACTCCTCTTGCACGAGTCAGTTTTACTTTGAAATCGAGGGAACTGAGAAGCAGGCACTCACAAAAAGAGTGTAGCGGGCCAACTACAAATTCTTGAGACTGCACACTGAAGTGCGCTGTGGCAATGAGGCCTCTATTAGGCCCATCTGCAACCACAGCCAGGGAAACCAAATGACAATGTCTTTGCAAAATAATCCAGCAGAAAACGGATTATTCAGGGTGTCTTCTCAATAATTCAAAAGTGTCTCTAGCATAACATGATGGGGATGTGTCACACTGGAATGAGAGATGAGTTTATCCCTGACTGTGTCACATTGTTAAAAAAAATTGTATTTAACGCATAATTAATTACCCTGACTGCGGCATCCTGCAGAATGTCTCCACCTTCACTGGTCATTATCTTCAGCTGAAGCATCACTAAGGACACATTCAAATCGACATAACTGGATGAATCAGCTTGGTAAAAAAATTCCAGCAGGTGAAATTCAGAGCCCTCTTGCTGCTTGTCTGAGGCCTTCAGAGCTGACTTCATCAGGGTGCTAACAGCGTGTTTTGTCAAATAACGTGCTGCGCTTTTAAGATGGGGTTTGGCTGTTTCAAATGATTTTCAGGCTAAAAGCATGACTAACCTAAACAGTTTAACAGTACAACATGGGCTGTTATGTCTGTGTGCTCTCTCTCACCAAGCGGCGAGGGAGAGACAGAGAGAGAAGCTGGACTCAGAAAGCAAGGTATCAGTTCAGGTAACTGTGGTTTTATTAATGTGAAAGCGCTCTGAGTGTGCTGTAAAAGCATAGAAAGGCGCTATAAAAGTATAAGACCATTTACCATTTATTACAAATCAGCAAGGAACACATGGTAATGGAATGGTGAGGTTTTAAATTCAGGTAGGGGCTGATGGAGTCAAAATGGATTGGCCAGGACCAGAGCTGAGGTAGGTGGAAGGCCATCCTGTCACTCCAGTTGGCAGGACTCAGACAGCGGAGGTGGGGAGCTTTGGCACTGGTTCCTGGGTTAGCACAGGAGAGAGGGAGAGTGAGTGAGTAGATAATGAAAAGTATAACTAGGGAGCTGTTGCTGAGGCCCGTGCTGGAGACGACAGCTAAGGAGTGGCCCAGACGTAGTGGTGCTGATGACAGGTGAGTTGCTGCTGGAGATGTGTAGATCTGCGAGCTGTGGCTTAGGCTAGTGCTAGAGGTAGCAGCTAAGAATTGGCCCAGGCAGAATGGTGCCGACAACAGAGGATTCGCTGCTGGAGGTGTGTGGACCTGAAAGCTATGGCTTAAGCTCCACACAGAGAAAAGCACCACAGATCACAGTCAGTAGAAAATAATGAACAGTCTTTCTTGGAATTCAAAGATAGCTGTCTAATGTAGAGTAGAGGGTAGAGGTTGCCTAGGATAGCCAAAGATTGTGGTAGAGACAGTATACATAATGAACTGGCAGCAAATGCCTATTTGACTGGGTCTTAAGCACTGAAGAATGTACTCAGGGAGATGCACTGCAACTGTAAGTCATACCAGGGAGCCAGTTTGTAGAAGGAGAGAGTAGGAAAAGAAAAAGAGCGAAAAAAGGCAGGTAGTGCCAAGCAAACCTAACATGGGCGCCCCCTGGAATCCCGAACATGTTCCCTGCCTGTAATATTGTGCGAGATGGGGTTCATCCAGCATCTTCAGAATCTTTTGACTGGTCTAAAATGTAGCTTCACAATGACTTTCCCGTGTGTGAAATTAATAAATTCACCCATGTCAGATTTAATTTCCATTTAAATGTTTACAAAACCAGGAACACACTGACAAAGGAGATCAAAGCAGCAAAGAGGAGCTACTCTGAAAAGCTGAAAGCTTAGGTTTCAGCCAACGACCCCTCATCTGTGTGGGGGAGCCTGAAAAGCATCACTGGCTATAGGAAACCATCCCCCCTGTCAACTAGCAGATGACGTGTTCTACTGCAGGTTTGACAAACAACACTCCCCCTCACTCTCCCCACCTCAGACCCAGCAGCTGCTACCCCGGCAATCACCCTCCTTCCCTCCAGCCCCCCACCTCTAATGATCTGTGAAAAGGATGTGCCTGGCCTCTTTAAAAAATAAAGGATCAGAAGGGCACCAAGCCCAGATGGCATAACCCCCTCCTGCCTGAAAGTGTGTGCTGATCAGCTGGCCCCCATCTTCACACTCATCTTCAACAGGTCACTGGAGCTGTGTGAAGTCCCCTCCTGCTTCAAATGCTCCACCATCATCCCAGTCCCCAAGAAAACCTCCATTAGTGGACTGAATGACTATAGACCTATCGCCCTGATATCCATAGTTATGAAGTCCTTTGAAAGACTGGTGTTGGCCCACCTGAAGGACACCACAGCTCCCCTGCTAGACCCCCTGCAATTCGCCTACTGGGCATTCAGCACCATCATCCCGGACATCCTCTACTCCAAACTGACCCAGCTTATTGTGCCTGGCCCCACCTGTCAGTGGATTACTAGCTTTCTGACAGACAGGAAGCAGCAGGTGAGGCTGGGGAAAACCACATCCAGCATTCAGACAATAAGCACAGGTCCCTTCTCACAATGAGCATTCCTTTGTCTGTCTGCATTGTTTACTGCCTGTCTATACTGCTTATTTTGCATTGGTTGAACTGTTTGTTGATGGTTAATACTGCTTATTTTGTTATATTACACAGCCTTATGTTAGTTTACTGTTTACTTGCCCCTTGCATGTGGATATGTACATACACATTGAGAGGCGATGTACCAGAGTGAAATTCCTCATGTGTCTGACACACCTGGCCAATAAAGCAGATTCTGATTTCTGGACAAAGGCAGATAGTGGACACGTTGTTCCATCTATCCATCTTCGTTCGCTTTATCCGAAACCAGGTCACGGGGGCAGTAGTCCGAGCAGAGCCTCCCAGACTTCCCTCTCCCCACACACCTCCTCTAGCTCCTCAGGAGGAACCCCAAGATATTCCCAGGCCAGTGTTAGGTATTTTTAGTCTGATAGATATTGGATAGATACTTTATATATTAGAAATGTTTAGTGGAGATAGGATGTATAGTTAGACTGTTAAATGCTTAGGCCTGCTTATGAGTTTCTGCAGGGTACTTCTGGTCAAGGATACCAGAGAGAAGAGTTGATGACTGTCAGCAGACAGGGTGTTCAATATTATTATTACGATGTGTATAACTGTAGCCTTAGCCATAATGTTCTTATGTTTGAGGAGACATAGTCTCTCCAACGTTTTCTGGGTCTGCCCCGAGGCCTTCTCCCAGAGGGTCATGCTCAGAATACCTCCCCAGGGAGGCATCCAGGGGGCATCCTAAACAGGTGCCCAAGCCACTTCAGCTGGCTCCTCTCAACGTGGAGGAGCAGCGGCTCTACTCCGAGCTCCTCATGGGTAACTGAGCTCTGCACCATATTCCTATCCGTTGATATGAAATGGTAATCACCTCACCAAACAAACTGTTAACATCCGCAATTCTAAGGAGAGGTGCATACATGTCGCCCACCAACTGATAATGCACAATGTTGGTATAAATGTATAGATTATATAGCCCTGCATTTATATCCACACAATATGGCACTACAGTTATAACACCGACCATGTTATAAACATCTGGGGAGAAATCCCAGTATATGAATTTATCGTGCACTGAATATGATTGTATGCTTCAAATCCCTGTGAAGAATCACTTTCTTCTGGCTATTATCATATATGAACATATCTCTTTTCAACTGTTTAAAAATATGATTCATTTCACCTATAAGAACCTTTATGGCATCATAATGACTAGCATATAATTTTTTTATGCACCCAAATGGCCTTTAGTAGCAATCTCAAAGTAACTTCATGTGCGTGGAATGTTAAATCACGTGTGGGTAAATAATTTCTGTCAAAACAACCTCCCAATAACCGTTCAGTTCTAAACTTTTAGCCACATTGACTGTAAATTCAGAACTTGTGTTGTGTTTGTACACATCAGTGCATGTATTAGATGGAAATGTGACGTAAAATCCCGTGTTGTCCATGACTCATTCACAGTCTAGATGTTAATGAGCTTTCTGGCTTTGATCCAGATGTTAAGTTTGCTATCGTTTTCAAACCATTTGACCAGAGAGTATTTCACTTCTTTTCTCTTTTCTTGTTTTAATAATTTCTCCACAGAGTAAACTTTGTCCGGGGTTATTTTAACTTTTTGAAGTTCAGTTTCATAAAATTTTCCTTTTAATTCTTTGCCATCGTAATTTTTTAATTTATACACTAGTGGGTCTCTGGGGACGCATTCTGAAATTGCAAACACTTCCTGTGGGCCATATGTCGGCGACTTTTCTTCGGTCTCCCTTAAGGGGGTACTCTGTCAGACCAGGGCAGGTCCCAACTGGCTTCAGGCAAGGGTTGCAATGCTCTAAACAATACCACTGTGGTTCAGTGATGCCTGCTCCGGTACATGTTGACTGTAGCATGGCCTCCCCCGTAAATACAACAGGTCTGAGGGTCATAGTAAACATGGCACACCCCTAGGTGAACACTAGTCACATGATTTTTGTAGTTAAAAAAAACTCTTTGATGTATGCTTAAAACAACCTAGTCTGTCCATTTGTTCCCACATGAAACCCTAGCTTTACATTGTTATTCTGCCACACCAGAGAATAAAGCCAGTCTAACATTTGATCATGTGGGCAAGTATAGTTGCCACAGAGCCAGAAAAGTGTTTACATGGATGAAGGATGGATGCAGCTTTCCTATGCACCCTGCAGTGGCAAATGCTCTGCAGAGAGGGCAGTGGAGTCCTGGTGATCTTCTCCGCAGTCTTTACCACTCTCTGCAGGCGCTTGCAGTCTATAGCAGTAGTGCTGCCATACCAGACAGTGATGCAGCTGGTCAAGATGCTCTCGCCGATGCAGCTGTAGAAGTTGCTGAGGATCCTAGGCGACATGCCAAACCTCCTTAGCCTCCTCAGGAAGTACAGCCGCCATTGGGCCTCCTTGACCAGCTGTGTGGTGTTAAGTGTCGAGGTGAGGTCCTCGCACCATGACACCAGACTGGCCACGTCCCTCCTGTAGGGTGTTTCGTCCCCGTCAGTGATGCGACTTATCACTGTGGTGTCATCCTCAAACTTTAGGATGATGTTGTCTTTGTGAGAGGCAACACAGTCGTGGGTGAACAGGGTGTAGAGGATGGGACTGGGGACACATCCCTGTGGGGTGCCAGTGTTCATAATAATGCTGGCTGAAGTCCTATTGCCAATCCTGACAGTCAGAAAGTCCAGGAGTCAGTCACAGAGGGTGGGGTGCAGACCCAGTGTGGACAGTTTGTGGGGGATAACTGTGTTGAAAGCAGAGCTGTAGTCAATGAAGAGTATCCTGATGTAAGAGTCTCCATTTTCCCGCTGAGAAAGGGAATAATGGAGGGCAGCTGCGATAATGTGTGAGGCAGTCAACAAGTTAAATATTTGAATAACTTTAATAAAAGAAGCACTGACTCAGACCTCTGAATAGTATCTCAGACTGCATTATAATTTATAATAACTTCTAAGACCATCCTCAACATGAGGTCTTTCAGAAACAGTTGTCTCAGCCTTAAGATGCACTGGGGAAATAAGGCCCTGATTTTAAATGAAAGAATAAATAATGGACTGCTATATCGGTTAAGCCAACATTATCTGACAAAGTGAATTTGCTACACCACTGCTCTCAGGCAGGGACCTCAGCTGCATGTAAGCCAGATGCAGTCCAGCTTCACTCCAGCAGCCACACTTTCTGGAGCAATTACTGGCAGATAGATAACACCCACTGAGAGAGGCATGTGACACACTTCCGCTCATGCAGACACACACACACAGATGCATATGCACTGTTTGCTCACATGCTGACACACAAAGAGCATACAGACAGACAGGCAAAGGCAGACACCATTCTGTCACACAAATGTCCATGCGCACACACACACACACACACACCTAAACATAACAGTGTTATCTCAGTTTTCTTGCTCCCAGCTGTCAGCTGCAGAAACTGATTGCCCTCCACTCACACCAGACACTCTGCTGTCTGATTCAGCCTCTGTCTGTCTGTTTGTGTGAAAAATGAGGGTTTTAGATTTTCAATGAATTCCTGAAGGCAGAGCAAAAGATGGAGCTCTGCAAAGTATGTAAGAGATAATATAGATATGGTTGCAAGGAAAAGTAATGGCACTGTTTGCCGTTTCCTGCATAAATTGTACATGAAATGTGATCTGATCTTCACCAAACTCACAAATATCAATAAACACAATATTTCTAAGTTAATAAAAAAAAACGCAAACAGTCGTGAACTTTATTTAACACACCTATCAAACATACGCACAAAGTGATGGTGAAAAAAGTAATGGCAACACCAGGCTTCTGATGTCACCAAACATCAACTAGAGTCAGGTGTTAGCAAACCTGGAGTCCAATCAATGAAACGAGAATGGAGGTGTGGTTTAGAACTACCTTGACTTCTAAAAACACTCACAGCATCAGCTGAGGTGAGCCAGGCCTAGCAAAAAAAGAAATTTCATAAGACATGAGTCAACCATATGCAAAATATGAAACAGGCTTGGTATTCATGGCAGGACACCACGAAGGAAGCCATTGCACTCCAAAAACACCAATACAACAGGCTTGAAATTTGCCAAAGACCACCTTGACACTCCACAACACTAATGGGAAAATGTCCTGTGGACAGATGAAATGACGGTAGAACTGTTTGGGAAGAACACACAGCACTACGTATGGCGTAAAAAGAGAACCGCATACCAACATGAAAATATCCCAACAGTGAAGTACAGTGAAAGGAGCATCATGATGTGGGGCTGCTTTGCTGCCTCTGGACCTGGACTGCTTGCCATTGTGGAGGGGAAAATGAATTCCCAGGTTTATCAAGGTATCCTACAGGATAATGTCAGGGTGGCTGAAGCTCAGAACAAGCTGGGTGACGCAACAGGACAGTGGTCCTAAACATTGAACTAAACCTACTACAGAATGGCTTTGGAGGCACAAAATCCACCTTTTGGAGTGGCCCAGTCAAAGCCCAGACCTCAATCCAATAGAGATACTGTGGAATGAACTCAAAAGAGACATCCTAAGAATATGGCTGAGCTAAAACAGTTCTATCAGGAAAGATGGTCCAGAACGTTGTGCAGGTCTGATCCACAGCTGCAGGAAGTGCTTGTTTGAAGTTATTGCTGCCAAAGGTGGTTCAGCCAGTTATTAAAACACTGTTGCCATGACTTTTTCCACAATCATTTGTATGTTTGATGGATATGTTCAATAAAGCCACAAAAGAGCTTAGAATTATTGTTCCATTATGTTTTCTTGTGGCTGTATATAGTTAAAGCATATTAAAATGCTTTATTTGAATATATGAGTAATCTAGCCACAGGGGTTGCAAGCCGTGACTTCTGTGCCGGTCCCAAGCCCAGATAAATAGAGAGGGTATGCACCAGGAAGGGCATCTGGCGTAAAAACATGCCAAATTTAAACATGCGAACCATACCGGATCGGTCGAGGCCCGAGTTAACAACGACTGCCACCAGTGCTGTTGACCTACAGGGTGCTGGCGGAAATTGGACTACTGTTGGTGAAAGAAGGAGAGGAGGCAGAAGGATTTGTAGACAGAGAGAGAAGAGGAAAGGCAGGAGTATAGGTCTGAGAATAGGGACTGTTAACGGTGGCACAATGACAGGGAAAAGTAGAGCTGGCGGACATGATGGAGAGAAGGAAGGTAGATATACTGTGTGTGCAGGAGACCAGGTGGAAGGGTAGCAAAGTACGTAGTGTTGGAGGGGGATACAAATTGTTTTATTATGGTGTGGATAGGAAGAGAAATGGGGTAGGAGTGATCCTGAAGGAGGAGCTCATGAGGAATGTTTGAGGTGAAAAGAGTGTCAGACAGGGTGATCAGTTTGAAGTTGGAAATTGAAGGGGTAATGTTGAATGTAGTCAGTGGTTATGCCCCACTAGTAGGGTGTGAGTTAGAAGAGAAGGAGAGATTCTGGAGTAAGTTAGATGAGGTGATAGAGAGTATTCCCAGAGGGGAGAGAGTGGTGATTG
>NW_018128268.1:83908-85867 GCF_001952655.1 Monopterus albus | reverse complement strand
AGACAGAGAGATAGAGATGGGAAGGATGTGCAACAGATAAGGGTGATTAAAGACAGAGATGGAAAGGTGCTAACAAGTGAAGAGAGTATGCAGAGAAGATGGAAGGAGTATTTTGAGGAGCTGATGAATGAGGAAAATGAGAGGGAAAGAATGGGGGAAGAGGTGAATATTGTAGAGCAGGAAGTAACAAAGATTAGAAAGGATGAGGTGAGGAAGGCTCTTATCAGAATGGAAAGGCTGTTGGTCCAGATGACATACCTGTGGAGGTGTGGAAGTGTCTAGGAGAGACAGCAGTGGAGTTTCTATCCAGTTTGTTCAACAAGATTTTAGAGAGTGAGAAGATGCCTGAGGAATGGAGGAGAAGTGTACTAGTGCTGATCTTTAAGAACAAGGGTGATGTGCAGAGTTGTAGCAACTACAGAGGTATAAAATTGATGAGCCACACAATGAAGCTATGGGAAAGAATAGTGGAAGCTAGGCTAAGAAAGGAAGTGGATATCTCTGAGCAGAAGTATGGCTTCATGCCCAAAAAGAGCACTACTGATTCAATTTTTTGCTCTGAGAATGTAAATGGAGAAGTATAGATCTGGTCTGAAGGAGCTGCATTGTGTCTTTGTGAATTTAGAGAAAGCGTACAACAAAGTGCCGAGAGAGGAGCTATGGCACTGTATGAGGATGTCAGGAGTGGCAGAGACGTACGTCAGAGTAGTTCAGGATATGTATGAGAGGAGTACGAGACACAAAATTGGGAATTTTTATTTTGCATACAAAAAATGTTTAATTACTTAGAGCTTTTGTAAGTCAGTCGTGGATGTTTAGAGAAAAACGGAATACTAAGTTCAAATATGGCACCCCAGCAGTGTTAGGGTAGTTATTTGTACAAAATATTATATTACATATTACTTATTACTGCTCATTAAAAGTAATTAGTTACAGTTTTACTTTCTAAGGCAATAACTAAAGGCATTGGCTTTTAATGTTGCTTTTGCATTAGCCTCACAAAGCATCTCGTTATGATCGACCTGCCCGAGCATTTTGAAAGCTGGGAAACCAGTGTAGATACTGGCTGGACAACCTTCACCACATGCTCAAGTACAAACTGTCCTAGCTCCTTCAAAAACATGGCTTTTACAAACAACAGGGGTTGCAGCTCCAACCTTTGCTGCTTCCCAGCCTTTCTGTTGCATGGAGATGCCAGCAGTTCTCTTTAGGTGTTTATCATCTGAGTCAAACTTACTGTAACATGAGTGGACCTTCTCTGGGAAATACTGTGGCATAGGGGACATTATACAGTAACGTTTTGTTCTTTTCAGAAACAAATTAAAAATACTGACAGTATTTCCATTTCAAAAAGGAGGGTGTGCTGTCATTTGTTTTTCATGAAAGTGGCAATGCTAAGAAAAACAACAGGAAGTGTGGCCATTGCAAAACAGATGTGATGTTTGAAGAAATTTGGTTTGTCCAAAATATACAAGTTACTAAGACCTAAAAAAACATCTTGAGTGAATCCATAAACTATAATAATGATATTAATGTAATATGCTATCTTAATAATCATGGTATCATACCTATTAATAATATATAATAATATTACTTTACTATAGAAAGTAATTTTATTACATAACACAATACAAAGTTACCAAAGTGACTGTGCCTCAGTCATTCCAGTAACAGCTGCTCCAGGGTACATATGCTGAAAGCATTTGTCAAGCTTCTGCATTTTTTGGGTCTATGGTGCACATTCACTAGAGTATTTTTTCTGACCAAGCTGGATGGGAGCTGGTTGTGTGTTAGAGACAGAGATGCTGGCTATGCACAACACGTTCTTCATCTTTCAGCTGCACCTCAATTCTGGGGGGTCACCACAGTGGATCGCTATGAGGTGCTTATGTGATTTGGCATATGTAGGCTTGGAAATGGCACAAAGGGTGCACTGGTTTGTGTAACCTCAGTGGCTGG
>NW_018128268.1:50068-83834 GCF_001952655.1 Monopterus albus | reverse complement strand
TTTAAATGCTTTACTTTTCTTTGCTGAAAACAACCATCTTCTGCTTCTAGATGAGGTTGATGAGAGTAATGAGCCAAAAAGAAGCTAGAGCAGCTGTAGAGCCAAAGAAAACTGTTCTTTGTGGGTTTGTCACTATTCACAGTCATTTCTCACAGTTATAAAACATATTGGAAAAAGCAGTTTTAAAAGTCTTAAAATATAGTGAAGTTGCTAGGTTAGCTGCTAAAGTCTTGACAGTAGCTTTGCTGTCTAAAGACATCTATCAATATCACTTTCTTTGTACATTTGCATATCTTGTCAGTCTGTCAATGTTACGGTTCATGTGGTGTATGGTGTGGACCCCAGTAGCAGACACAGGCTAGAGGAGGGGGAACTAAAGAAAGCAGTTTATTGAATAAACACAGGTTATGCTGGACGGCAGGAAGACGAGCAGACTCCGGGCAGGCAGGGAGTGCAGGGGGCAACCAAGGACAGGCAAGACAAGGAACCAGAGGGACGAGGAACCAGGAGGACAAGCAGGAGAGCCAGCAGCAGGAGGGACACAGGAACCAGAAGCAAACCCAGAAAATAAAAGCACCAAACAGGCAGCACCACCCAAATCATAACAGTCAAGGTGGAGATGTAAATGTGCTAAAGACCTGGGTTTCTGGGAAATGCAGTTTTTAAAAGGCCACTAAAGACAAATGCATTAAATAAACAACTGTAAAACATTACTTTTGAAAAATGTATCATCCCAGTTTAGAGAAATGTTGCAAAGCTGGACTTAAAGTAATTTATTATCCTCCCATTATCCAGAGATGTCTTTACTCTTCTCCCCTCTCTTCCCACCCCCATGACAGCTCCTTGACAGTACTACTATCCCCCCTGTAGCTCCCCAAATCCACCCCCCACCCACCAGCCATCTTCTCCCTGGAGTGGCAGTGGCACTTGACAGTACTCCTAGCCCCCCTGTAGCTCCCCAAATCCACCCCCCACCCACCAGCCATCTTCTCCCTGGAGTGGCAGTGGCAACAGAGCATTACATGATAACAGATGCCTCTTAACATGCACAGCTGGAGTGGAACGATATCCTCGGAAAAAGAGTATAATGTTTCAGAGTGGTTTCCCTAAAGTGAAATGCTTCTTGTGAAAACTAAATGTGTACTACATGTTTCCATGTGTCATTATATTATTAAATATGCACTCATCACATTGTATATGTATAAACAATACTGTTTAAAATATAAAACATGTAACAATGTGTATTTGATGACAGGAAAACCCATAGTGCTAAAGTTCATATAAGCTTAGTGAATTATGTTAATTCAACTAAATATTAGGCTTAATACTAATAAATAAACTAATCAACAAATGTTACCGCTGTTAATAAAGGTTTACCTATTCAGTTTAGTCAAAATGTTTCCAGTAGTTGAGTGTGACACTCTAGGCCCCCCTCAGACAAAACTAAGAGATCGTTGCTGTTCTTTGTCTTGTTCCACAGATTTACAACACAAGGCAAATAACTGTATAGAAATGGATAGGATGGTTTGTACATTAGTAATAAAAAAAAGATAGAGCAACACATTAATTTTAGTGGATTTTGTCACTTTTTTGTACTTTCAGAAGTACAGTTCTGTGGGGGGGGTATAAACAGGAAGTGTAATGTTGCCATGGATTCTGTGAGTTATGCTGTGAATTAAAACCTTAACCAGTACTGTATTTGTTTACATTTTGGCAAGCTTGCATTAGCAGATTATAATTGCAATGTACCTATGGATGGATGAAACTTTGTGTGAACAGGAACCTTGGAATTCAGTCTACAAAGCTTTTGACTTTAACACCAAGGACTGTGGTGCGCAGTCAGAGTTGGTTTCTCTAACCATCCTCACAGTCTTTCATAAAATGACTGCAGATCAGAAAAAGCTCATCTGAATTGTTTCTGTATTGTCATATACTGTAAGTCATTTTGAATGACACTGAAAAACTGCTTATTTCATTGTTCAGGTATGGGGACTTATTGGATATTTCTACCACATCTGTAATGGAGTTACTGTAATTTCAGACATTAGCAGTGAATTTAAACATTACATACCATAGACACTGGAAAATTAATTAAAGATGTATTTGACTTGTGTTGCACTTTGTGGTGTCTATGTTTTAAATAATGCCAAATGCCAATTTAACGTAGGAAAGATAAATGAGTTCACATACCATGGTCTGACCTTCTAATATTTAGTCATGTACTGATGTATCATGGATAAAGAGCAGCACACAGCTGGCTCAGCTGTGGTTCATCTGAACTGTTAACTTTGACCCTGCATTAAGGAAGCTGTAATCTCATACTGCTTTTTCTGCTGCAGTGCCCATGGTAACAGTTACTATGACTGCAGACAGGCACTGGCCAATGGGTATGGATGCTTCTAGCAGGGAAGGATGCTCTTATTGGTCATTTCATTGTAGTGCTACTGTCTCTGTTAAAGGAGGATTCATATAATAATTTGTCATAGTTTATAAAACATAATGTGTCACTCTCACCGTGTTTGTGTCCATGGTTAGATTTTAAATTATATTATAACTGGGCACAATAACAAAGTGGGATCCAGACAATAGTCACCTGTATAGACCTACTCTAAAGCGACAATTTCTAAGTATGCTGGCGGTCCAAAACAGACATTTTAAAATAACAGTACCTCGCAATAGTGTATCTCCAGCAAAGTGTTTGATTCTAAAAGACAATCTTTGTTGTCAACATTTAATTATCAAGTTTAGCCTAATTATTTAAAGCTGTACCTCTCTTCCCTCCAATTTATCACTCATATTTATGTGATTGCAGAGCTATTAACCTCATAAACTGTGCTGATGTTGGCCTAGTATTCTACTGAATTGAACCATTTGAACCAGCACCACAGTGAACTGACTTAATCTTGGCAGGCATTATGCATTTGGTAATACTCTTGTACATCATGTTAACTCAGGCTATATGTTTAACCAGAACCTGCAAGTTTTATTGACACATACTGTAGTAGATTAAGGAATTCTTACATTGGAAAAGACAAAAAGAAAAACATGGTGTGGCAGATTTCTGGAAAATGCAGACAGTGTTTTGTCTTATGCAGCAGTAGTAGTAGCAGTTCAGTTTTATAATCACAGCAGTCACAAGACTACAGTTTTAGCCACAATGGATTAATGGAAAATTGATTTTTCCATAGCAGCAGCTGTGTGTGTTAGCCACAGCCAACCAAAATTTCTAAACTTTCAGATATCCAACAGCTCATCGGGTTATTTTTATGTATGTGAGACCGGTTTGACAATTTAATGAATATACAAGCAAGCACTGATGCATCTGGCAGACAGTTACTAGTTATGGTAATCACCAGTAGAGCCAAACACCTGCTTTAGAGAACCTAGACTGAATTGAAGATACTCAGAAGCCCTGCCTCAACACCATGCCCAATGGTGATGTGATCACTCGTTTAAAGTGTTTGATTGGCAATGTGATAGCTTGTTAAGAAAATTTACAATATAGTATTTTTGTACATTTCTACTTGTAGTACATGGATAAGATTTTTTTTGGTTGTTACTCGTTTTATCTATAGACACTGTTATCATTTGTACTGCTGTTAAACTACAGGTCAAAGTTTTTAAGATCTGTAAACCTGCTATGAGAAACATACCCCATCTCATTAATGACCACTTATTTTTCTGTCACAATTGGTTTAAATGTTGATATATTTGAAAAACATGACAGTTTTAAAGATGCACATATGGGTGCACAGTAACACTCATAATCCTGAATATTCCTGCCAACTCACAGTTGTTTTGAAACTGAACTTTTGTGCATCTCTGTATTACTGCCTATGTATACACATACATATACACACACACATGCAGCATATACATGAACTAAACATACTTTTTGTTTAATTTGAATCATTTTAATATAGTAGTTATGGCCATGATTTTTATTCACTATGATAATCTCTTTGTTTGTTAACATCTTCCTCAGATCAGTAAGCAGCAGCTGCAGACAGTCAAAGAGCGTTTCCAGGCATTCCTAAATGGAGAAACTCAGATTGTAGCAGATGAGGCCTTCATTAATGCTGTCCAGAGCTACTATGAGGTAAGTTTGTATTACCTGTTACACCAGTGCACTCACAAAAGTTATATTTTATCTAGTAATTGTCCAACTCAGGTATAAATGAATTTGTTGTAGATTTATTTACAAATCCATTGTTTAATTAATATAAAATGCCATTAACCCTGACCTCTGACTTTCCTATGGTGGTAAAAATAAAAATATACAAAATACTAAATGTTAATTTTATATAATTTTTAATAAATAGAAAGTGTCTGCAACCTTTATGTAAGTTCAGATGTCTAAAGTACCTTTTGCAGGCTGTAAACCTCCCCTTGCAGAGGCTGTTGTTGTTTAAAATGAAATTGTCCAAGCAGGGAAACTAATAATAGGGTGAAAAGTAACCTCCGTGGAGATAACTTGTCTTGGCTTTGATAAATGGTGCAGAATGTGCACTGAGCTCCACAGGGCAGCGTTAATAATCTGCTCCCAAATGGCCAGGATTCAATTGGCTTGAGCCACAAAAGAGCCTGAATCTCCTTGGCATCTCAGTCTGTAATGCACGGTGCATTTACAATTTAATATTTGACATACAGTATGTGGAGTATCTCACAGTCAGTAAGCTTCAGTTCCTGAATTCCAAGAAATGAATCATTTCAAACTAGAGAAATGCATTTCCTGTTGTAAGTGCATGTGGATGCTGTGTGCTGAAGGATCACCCTGAAAATGCTGAACATTTTGACACCTGAAAGGCATATCTACCTGAAAGTATGTTGAAGTAGAATTTTCCCATTCATTTGAAAGGGGCAAAATTTTCAGAATAAAGCTAAATATTTTAAAAGTGTGATGTTTTGAAAAATTCTGAATTGAGGCATGAATGTCCTTGAGGAGCTCAACATTTTGATACCCGAAATAGCTGAAGGTATGCCGAAGTAGAATTTCCCCATTCATTTGTATGGGGCAAAATTTTCAAAATAAAGCTAAATATTTCAAAAGTATGAAGTTCACAAAAGTTTTGAATACAAGCATGAATGTCCTTGAAGAGCTGAACATTTTGATAGCTGAAATTATGCTGAAGTAGAATTTCCCCATTCATTTGAATGGGGCAAAAGTTTCAAAATAAAGCTAAAAATTTCTAAAATATGAAGTTTAGAAACTTCTGAACAGAAGCATGAATGTCCTTGAAGAGCTGAACATTTTGATAGCTGAAATTATGCTTTTATTTTTAATAAATAGGAAGTGTCTGCAACCTTTATGTAAGTTCAGATGTCTAAAGTACCTTTTGCAGGCTGTAAACCTCCCCTTGCAGAGGCTGTTGTTGTTTAAAATGAAATTGTCCAAGCAGGGAAACTAATAATAGGGTGAAAAGTAACCTCCGTGGAGATAACTTGTCTTGGCTTTGATAAATGGTGCAGAATGTGCACTGAGCTCCACAGGGCAGCGTTAATAATCTGCTCCCAAATGGCCAGGATTCAATTGGCTTGAGCCACAAAAGAGCCTGAATCTCCTTGGCATCTCAGTCTGTAATGCACGGTGCATTTACAATTTAATATTTGACATACAGTATGTGGAGTATCTCACAGTCAGTAAGCTTCAGTTCCTGAATTCCAAGAAATGAATCATTTCAAACTAGAGAAATGCATTTCCTGTTGTAAGTGCATGTGGATGCTGTGTGCTGAAGGATCACCCTGAAAATGCTGAACATTTTGACACCTGAAAGGCATATCTACCTGAAAGTATGTTGAAGTAGAATTTTCCCATTCATTTGAAAGGGGCAAAATTTTCAGAATAAAGCTAAATATTTTAAAAGTGTGATGTTTTGAAAAATTCTGAATTGAGGCATGAATGTCCTTGAGGAGCTCAACATTTTGATACCCGAAATAGCTGAAGGTATGCCGAAGTAGAATTTCCCCATTCATTTGTATGGGGCAAAATTTTCAAAATAAAGCTAAATATTTCAAAAGTATGAAGTTCACAAAAGTTTTGAATACAAGCATGAATGTCCTTGAAGAGCTGAACATTTTGATAGCTGAAATTATGCTGAAGTAGAATTTCCCCATTCATTTGAATGGGGCAAAAGTTTCAAAATAAAGCTAAAAATTTCTAAAATATGAAGTTTAGAAACTTCTGAACAGAAGCATGAATGTCCTTGAAGAGCTGAACATTTTGATAGCTGAAATTATGCTTTTATTTTTAATAAATAGGAAGTGTCTGCAACCTTTATGTAAGTTCAGATGTCTAAAGTACCTTTTGCAGGCTGTAAACCTCCCCTTGCAGAGGCTGTTGTTGTTTAAAATGAAATTGTCCAAGCAGGGAAACTAATAATAGGGTGAAAAGTAACCTCCGTGGAGATAACTTGTCTTGGCTTTGATAAATGGTGCAGAATGTGCACTGAGCTCCACAGGGCAGCGTTAATAATCTGCTCCCAAATGGCCAGGATTCAATTGGCTTGAGCCACAAAAGAGCCTGAATCTCCTTGGCATCTCAGTCTGTAATGCACGGTGCATTTACAATTTAATATTTGACATACAGTATGTGGAGTATCTCACAGTCAGTAAGCTTCAGTTCCTGAATTCCAAGAAATGAATCATTTCAAACTAGAGAAATGCATTTCCTGTTGTAAGTGCATGTGGATGCTGTGTGCTGAAGGATCACCCTGAAAATGCTGAACATTTTGACACCTGAAAGGCATATCTACCTGAAAGTATGTTGAAGTAGAATTTTCCCATTCATTTGAAAGGGGCAAAATTTTCAGAATAAAGCTAAATATTTTAAAAGTGTGATGTTTTGAAAAATTCTGAATTGAGGCATGAATGTCCTTGAGGAGCTCAACATTTTGATACCCGAAATAGCTGAAGGTATGCCGAAGTAGAATTTCCCCATTCATTTGTATGGGGCAAAATTTTCAAAATAAAGCTAAATATTTCAAAAGTATGAAGTTCACAAAAGTTTTGAATACAAGCATGAATGTCCTTGAAGAGCTGAACATTTTGATAGCTGAAATTATGCTGAAGTAGAATTTCCCCATTCATTTGAATGGGGCAAAAGTTTCAAAATAAAGCTAAAAATTTCTATAGCCCAAAATGATTAATATTATATAGGTTGTTGGGTCCAGAGATCTTGAGCTTTTCTGCTGCCTGCGCGCAGGCAGAGGGGTGAGAGAGATCTGGACGTGTAATGTGAATTTTACCTGTGATCCTCTGAATAAACCAGCACGGTTATTTTTTATAAAATCTAAAGCAGTCTCTTTCGTCTCATTGAGAGTTCCTGGTTTGAAAGAACCGGAAGAAGCTACAGAGAATAATAGCTTATAATTTTGATCACTGAAAGTATCCTGAAGTAGAATTTTCCCATTCATTTGAATAGGGCAAGTTTGTCAAAATAAAGCTAAATATTTCAAAAGTATGAAGTTTAGAAATGACTGTCCTTGAAGAGCTGAACATTTTGATACCTGAATGGCTTTGCTAGATGAAAGTATGCTGAACTTATTAAAGATGTGAAAATAGTCCAATAGTACCCCACAGACTAGGTAAAACGTGTGGGGCGGGGGGACAGACAGAGAGAGGAGTTATGTTGAGGCATGTCCCAATTACACTGCATTTTATCAACCACCAGATGGCACTCCAAGACTGTGTCATTGACTCAGCACCTTGAGCTCCAAGTGACTTGTATTGCAAAAAATTAAAGCTAAATAGATTAAAAAGTATAAATGTTATAAAAAAGTTGAGTACAAGCAGGGATGTCCTTGAAGAGTTGAACAGATTGAGACCTCAATGGCCTGTATAGCTGAAAGTATGTTGGACTTAAGTGCCAAAAAAAGGTGGAAGATCCCAGAATAATAATAATAATGCAGGATACGGTTCTTATTACCATTGCTAACTCTGAGAGACGAGACAGTCCAAGTAACTTCAAAACAGTGCTGATTTATTCAAAGGATCACAGGTAAAATTAACATTACATGCTCAAGTATCTTGCACCTCCATACTGCACGCAGGCAGATGTAAGATGAAAAACCCTGAGCCCACCAGGTCTATACATTATATCACCTTGGTTGGGCTAGCCCCATACTACACAGAAACGTCAACCGGGATGTCTCTGTTACCAGCATTGCAGCTGGTCCTGACAGTAGTCAAAACATGAAGCAAATCAATGTGTGTGTGTGTATCTAAAAACATTCTAACACAACCTCTAGTGACATGTCATGACATTAAACATAAGAAAATATTATGGCTAAGGCTACAGTTATACACATCATAATAATAATATTAAACACCCTGTCTGCTGACAGTCATCAACTCTTCTCTCTAGTATCCTTGACCAGATGTACCCTGTAGAAACTCATAAGCATGCCTAAGCATTTAACAGTCTAACTATACATCCTATCTCCACTAAACATTTCTAATACATAAAGTATCTATCCAATATCTATTTGACTAAAAATACCTAACAATAATAATGAATAAAGAACAGGAGAACATAGTGTGGATGCTTTACAGGATCCACACAATGAAAAATCAAGACCATAGTGTCGTTACTGCATTTCTATGGACAGCAAAATTCTGTAGAGACTGAATAAGAACTGAAGCAACAGAGACTGTATACTGTATGATTTTAGTTTGGATACTGCAAAGAAAAGCTTCTCCATTTGAGACAGTAATTTTCAATTTTATGTGTGAACTATATGTGAATGTTGACATAGTGTATTTACCATCACCTAGTTTATAGAAATAGTTTGTTGAACTCATTCCTCCATCATAACTTTTGTCATTCTGCTCAGCTTTTTTTTTTTTACAATCCAACACCTCAACATATTATTTCACATGTATTAATCACTTTATATATGTAAACTCCCAGGCTTATTGATGCCTTCACTTTCAGCACCAGAAAAAAAAAACACCTCCACTGCTCACTGTGTTATATGAGTACACATACAGCACATTCTGGACAACATTCAGCTTTTATTGAAGCTGTATTTATGCAACCCTGTCTACTAAAAATAATGACTACTCTGGATAATCAACACCTCTCTAAAACAATTTTAACAAACTGAATATTATTTGTTGTATTTTACTACTGTACACTAGTTTTAGCTGGATGGATCCAATCAACTACTACACTATATAAAATATACAGAGGGCAATGCATATGTCACTGTAACCAGTCATGTAAAATACAACATGTACACACATACTGTAGACACATGAATAGTGTCACAGTTTGTATTTTCGTTTAAGGACCCACGCACAGACACCAAACCTAGGAGGATGTGGTGAACAGTACACAGGACTGGCAGCTCAGCTAAGTGGGTAAAATGGTGGGCACAGATAAGTACAGTGGCAACTTCTGAGGTAGACAAATATGAGCTTTACTCAGTACATACAGGTAAGAGTGGCTGCAGCCTATACAAACAAACCAGTGTGGGAAACAGGCTTAGCTGTGGCCACAGGGACAAATATTGTTAGACTCCAAACAGCCAGGCCTGGCACACAGTTCAGATGAGGGGCAGTCAACCAGATACAGGGAGAAACTAGAGTCCATACACAAGAAAGGCAAACAGAAAACCCAGTACAGATAATTTACCAAAGAGAAAACAAACATCCGAACACTGGCTAATCCAGCAGTTCAAATGGGGGCCAGGCAAGGTTGGAGTGCGATGGAAAACAGGTCAAAATCAGGACAGGCAAAGAGAGCTAGAAATGTTATGTTTGCAAACAATCAGATTCAATGAGTCAGTGGTAAGAAAGAGGGGATCCAAGTCATAATTGAGAGCTGTTTTTTGTTCCCAAATTTCACTGCCTGTGTTCTAAATCTACTCCACTAAGAGAGAGAGAGAGAGCACCAGTGGTCAAGTGAACCAAACCAGTGATTATCTTGTGGTATCATATATTCTATAAGGCAAATAAACATAGCCACTCCTCTGCACAAACCTGCAGAAAGACTTTTATGTGAATGCAGCCAAAAGATAGGTTTAATTCTCCCTATCTTTGATCCTTATGTCTCCACGTTTACCACGTTGAACATTACAATAAATGTAAGCCTTTGAATCCACATATGCACAACTAAATTGTTACTAAACAAGTCATCCAGCTTGTGCGACCCATATAACTATAAACATGACGGCAAGCATACCAGAACTCTGTCATTATGGAAACTGTTCATAAATATGCTGTTATGACTATGAAACTGTTGGGGCTTCAATGTGTTTTGTCAGGCAAACTGCTTGGTTAGGCTGAGAAAGAAAAAATTACTTAATTAAAGAAATGCATTTCCTGTTGAAAATGCTTGTGGATGCTGAGTGCTGAACGATCGCCCTGAAAATGCCTGAAATCAATTGCTGAAACTGTTGAGGTTGCTCGGACACGGGTATGAGCGAGCAAAGAAAAGATGGACCCAGGTGGCTGGCTTCGGTGCAAGTAGTGAAGGATTTATTTACAGTGCAAGGTTCAGTGGATTAAACAGACAGATGCAGTATGATAATGAGTCACCGGGTGTTGATCTGTGGCAGTGGGAAACAGTCGGTGGTGAGATGGATAGTTGTAGGTCGGGCTGTGAATGCTGGGGTCACTCCTGAACTGGTCGTGGTTGAGGTGAGGATGGCTGAGGAGACAGGAGCATGTAATGACAGTTAATGGAGACTGTGCATCGACCTGTATGGTGGAGACTGGTAGGGCTGAGTAGAACCAGGGTCCAGAGGAGAGGTCCGTAGTCACAAAAAGAACAGCAGGAGAAAGTACTGACAGTAAATATGGAGACCAGGAGACCGAGGGTAAAAAAAGGAGCAAAGAGACCAAAAGACTAAACTAAGCGAATGTAAAACTTTTAGGACTAGGAAGAAAAGGAGCAAAAGGAGCCTGACACTATGGATTGAACTGGCAAGGGAGTGAACGGTGGGCAGGGTATATATAGGGAGGAGACTAATAGGGTGCAGCTGGTGATAATCAGGGGCAATGGGTCAGGTGTGCTGGATTGTGTAATCAGGGTGAGGAAGCAAAACTAAAGTGAGAAAAGCAAGAGAGGAAGGAAGGTGCAGCTGGGGAAACCTGACAGAAACAGCTAAGGGATGTCAAGAAATGGCTGAAGTTCTTTGTTGAAATAGGTGAAGGTTGAGAAGAAATGGCTCAAGTTCTTTGTTGAATAAGCTGAAGGATGAGATACAATAAATATCCTTAAGGAGCTGAATATTTTGATAGCTAAAAGTATGCTGAAGTAGAATTTCCCACATTCATTTGAATGGGGCAAGATTTTTAAAATAAAGCTAAATATTTCAAAAGTATGAAGTTTAGAAAAATTCTGAATAGAAGCATGAATGTCCTTACGAAGATGAACATTTTGATAGCTAAAAGTATGCTGAAGTAGAATTTCCCACATTCATTTGAATGGGGCAAGATTTTTAAAATAAAGCTAAATATTTCAAAAGTATGAAGTTTAGAAAAATTGTGAATAGAAGCATGGATGTTGTTAGAAGTTAACCCAATTCTTTTGTTGGAAGCATGAGAAGTGAAGACAGGAGAGGACTGTTTAAAATCAACAGAAAGTTTACTGAAAGTCTGAGCACAGTGAAGTCATTACAGCGCTGGGATCAGAGAGACAGAGCTCCCGCAGGAGATTCGACTTCTCTTCACCCCGTGTTAGGTTTTTACAATGCATTTATCTGGCTGGGCCAGGGCCGGCCTAAACAAAGGTACAACAATTCACACTTTGTAATCCTATTGGCCATTTGGAGTGAGTAGGTCAACCCCTGCCTGCGCTTGCTTGCTGATATGTGATCTAGACCAGGTGTGTGTGTGTGTGTGTCTGTGTGTCTCCGGCACCCTGATCAATGGGTGGCCTGAGTTGCAGGCCCCCTTTGTCTGTGATGCTAATAAGTATGTTAAACTGGCCAGGTGGTCATTTCAGGTTGTAGCCCCTGGCCTCTGCAGGACATCCCAAGACAAAGCAGAATCTTGGAATATGCTAAGCGGGTCTACTGTGGGTGTAAAACAGGCCAACAGGCCTCTGGTAAAATGTAAATAGCCTGTCTGGTCACAAGGAGATGCAGACATCCTGTTTCTACACAGAAGTTACAGCTATAAGCTATTATTTCTGTGTAGCTTCTTCCGGTTCTTTCAAACCAGGAACTCTCAATGAGCGTTTAGCCAAAACATGAGGAAAAGTCAAGGTGCGTGACTGTTGTTTTCGTGGTGTGTATCTAAACAATTGGACATAACCTTACACTTTAAGACAAATATTAAGACTAGCATTACAGTTGACCCTAAAAGCTCTTTTCCTGTAACCTTGGCGTGCCTGCAATCCCTGCAGGCTGAATAGTTACAGCAAACTAGTCACCCTGTCTGCACTAAACATTCATAGACAACAGATCTCTAATCCATATCTATCTAACTAAGAAATAACCTAACACAGCATTCAAAGTAAGCAGATTCTACTTCATTACAGTTGTAAGATATATAAGCAAGGGAAATAAATGTATTAAAAACAACCAAAGCTCAGTAGTTCTGGACAATCGTCAATACAGCTGTAATATGTATAAACAAGGAAAATAAAGTTATGAAAAGTAACTAAAGGGAACTAAAAGCATGAGAAGTAACTAAAGCTAATAAAGTAACTAGAGTCTATAAGACTCAAATCTTACAATGTCCTTGAGGAGCTGAACATTGTGATAGCTGAAAGTATGCTGAAGTTGAATTTCCCCATTCATTTGAATGGGGCAAAATTTTCAGAATAAATGCTAAATATTTTAAAAAGTATGAAAGTTGTAAAAAAAAAGCTGAATACATGCCATAATGTCCTGAAAAACCTGAACATGATTGATTTGATACAAGAATGGCTTTTCTAGCTGAAAATATACTGAACTTATTAAGATGGGAACATTTTCCGATTGGTCCCCACAAAGTATGTAAAACAAGTAGGGTTGTCTGTGTGTGTGTGTGTGTGCAGATGTTTGTGTGTCTGTGTGTATGTGTGTGTATAAAAAAGAAAGAGTAGTCCTACACACTGAGAACTTCTGGAATGTGGCTATTGAAATGACATAAAATGTAAACGGTAATTATGCAAAAATCATAAAAAATATCAAAAAGCTGTTTACAGTATGAATATCCAAAGAGTTGCTGAATAGTTATTAGTTGAAATGGTGGTTTTAGCTGAAGGTATGCTGAAGATATGATGTGAAAATTTTTCCCATTCGTTTGAATGGGGCAAAATCTGCTGAAAAAAGCTAAATATGTTAAAACGTATAAATGTTACAAACAATAAAAATACAAGCACGCATCCTTAAAGAGCTGAACATTTTGATACCTTAATGGCTTTTGTAGCTGAAAGTATGCTTCACAGCATCCACACCACAAGAGTGTGGATGCATTACTGCGTCCACACAATAATGCTGAACTTAATAAGATGGGAACATTTTCCTGTTGGTCCCCACAAAGTAGGTAAGACAGTAGGTCTTTGTGTGTGAGAGTGAGTGAGAGAGAGAGAGAGAGAGTAGTCTTACACCCTGAGGACTATTACAGTGTTGCTATTAAAAAGAAACATCATGAGAATCGCTCTGAAAATGTCTGAAATCAAGTGCTGAAACAGCCAAATGATGAGAAGAAGTGGCTGAAGTACTTTGTTGAAATAGCTGAAGGATGAGATGAACAGAATGATTAACTAAGCTTGGACGCAAAATGGACAATGAAACAGCTGGATGGAACAGTTATTGTAGAGCATGGAGTGCAGCTGACAATCTAGTGTACATAGAAAGAGCACACAACCTGAAACAGAGGAGTGGTACAATCCACAAGGTTCAGAGAATGACAACAACATCAGCTGTAGTTTCACTGAAGCACATTTTTGAACGTGACATGGCTTACATAGCTATCAGCAGAGTGACCTTCCTTAGTAGACTGCACCAACTGGACATGGATGAGACATGATTTTATTTGAATCCAGAGATCACATCAGCCCTGGAGACCATGAGACAAGCCAACATGGATGACATGATGTTGCTTCTTCAGATTGGACAAACACTGAGCAGATCGTACACTCTGACCATCGTTCACCATAACACAGAAGGACTGCCATCTCATGTCGGTGACATGAAGAGTCATCATGAATTGTGTCTGGCAAATGTTTTGTGTCAGAAACAAACCTATAAGGCTGCAGCTGGACAGTTAAAAATTAATAAAACGCAACTGACAGATTTTCCACAAATGGCCAATAGAGGTGGTGGTGTTGTTGCTGCTTATGTCAGAGACCACATTCAAATGTATGAAAAACAGTACATCTATAATTTAACTGACCTTGAGTTCATAGCTTTTAAGGTTGAAGCCCCAGCAAGTGCAATTGTATACAGACCTCCAGACTACAGCTAGCCATCATTCCTGTCAAACCTGTGAAGCCTATTGGATGGATTTGAGTTTCAGTTTCATTGTCACCCCATCACTGGAGCTGTTTACCTCTAAGCGATTGTTGGAAAAATTATTGGCAATATGTTTACTAAGGGTCAGTAAACACCGAGAGACCTATAGTGAAATTATTATACATCTTGTATGTGTACTGAATAAAACAGTAGAAGTGGAATAGATAGTGTATGTTCCCTATGGAATGCATGTATCAAGCTTACACCCTGCTGTTACATGCAGTTCTCACGAGCAGTCAGACTGCAGATCTGCGGAAATGTTTGTGATCACACCCCATTCTACGACACAGAACCTACCACGACTATTAAGTCTAAATGTATAAATGACCCTCAGAGAAACTGCCAGACAACATAGCTAATTAGGAGTCACCTGTCACTGGATAGATGACATCTCTCTAGAGAGGCACTCTGCTTTCCAGAAATGTTTTGGAGACATCATGAAACAGGACAAGTACAGACTTCAGCAGACAGTCAGGATTGCAGAAAAGGTCACAGGTCAAAAGCCTGCCCTCCATGGAGGACCTGTACACCTCACAGGTCAAAATTATTTAGACATGTTGAGACTTTTAAAACCTCCGACAAAACAAATCCGGCTGTTTAACAGAAGTGGCCCATCAGGATAACATTTCACATGTGATGCAGGAGGTTAGAACAGGTGGAATCTAATGTAGTAATTATTTTAAATGGTTTGTCATTTCAAGGCCAAACGCAGCTTTTATTTTGAAACTTCTGGCACAAGGACAGTTTCTTCCCTTGGGCTGTCACTCTGATGAACACTTGACCCACAACAGTATGACTGGACAATAACCCTCACACACAAACGTGACCCATATTTAATTTGAGGTTAAAATTTATTCCAATTGAGCTTATTTCTAACTAGAAATAATAAAAGTTTATGGTCTTACCTTTACTTGTACACGAAATCCATTTGTCAGTTGGTATGTATTACAAACCCTTTTGCCGTTCGAATCCAATATTAAAACAAATGTTTTCAATAAAGAAGATCCTTCTGGACAAAAATGTCCAGACTGTCAAAAATGTTTTGATTGAAAGTCCAGATTTCCGAATTTTCTCAACTTGGAAATGTAATCTTCCATTTTAAAAAGGCGGATTGTAAAGGAAATATAAACAAGCATGAAGAAGATTGTAGGTAGCGCAAGAATCTGTGGGCTCACTAGCGCCCTCTGCCTTGAGGCAGGCGTACTGTTTGCCTCACCAAGTAACTTTTTTACTGGGTTTTATGGTTAATCTGCGTGCCTAAACACGTTACAGAACTACATTTTATACATTATCCAGATTATGGCAAGGCAGAGCATATAATCAGAGTGTTTGAAAGCATTTTATTTGCGATATATAGAGGGACAGCGACACACTATTTGCATCACATAAAGCTTTGTGAGGATTACACGATCCACCGAGAGGCACAGCAAAGTGCTGCCTCATCGCACATCTCCTCCATGTATTTCAATGGGACATACGGAAATTCTGCTATTCTTTATTGAAAAAAATTCCTTCAACATCGGATTCGAACGACAACACACACCAGCCGACAAATATTAACATTTATAATATTTTATGGTTAACTTTTTTTTCTTTTCAAGATTGACAGGGGAGGCTCTGCCTCACCTGCCTCCCCTGACCGCACGTCACTGCTGTAAATATACCCTGTACAGATTATACAGCTTTGTACAGGTCTCTATTTTTAAGTACTCTAACTTTATTCCTATTATTTCGTCTCACAATCGTTTACTGCCTGTTTTTATTGCTTAGTTTGTTGCTTGATAATGCTTATTTTTTTATACTAGCCTTATGATGGTTTACTGTTTACTTTCCCCTATATAATTGACTTCACCCTCGACATTATTGGCAGCTTTATGCCAACATGGACCAGGAGTTTGATGTGACAGGTGTAATGCCATGTGATGGACATATCAAAAGAAGTGACATGGTCGTGAACTGATATGCTGAGAAACATGGTGTCAGTCTCCTTTATGCACATTTGTATTAATGTTATCATGCTGATAAACTTTGCTAGAGGATGAATGACTTTCAGCATACAGCAAAAGGTGAACCAGCAGAAAGTTGTCATAGCTTTAAAACTTAAACAATGACATTTCATAGTGAGTTGATAGTGGATTAGCAGATCTTAGCTTGTCAGCATCCACACAATAAATAAAGAACAGGAAAACATAGTGTGGATGCTTGTGCATCCACACAATTAGGTGCAAAACACTCATGACACACTGGCACTGATTGCCTGAAGACTAGTCCTGTTTTATCTACCTGCCATCCACCCCAGTCTCCTCCTAAGACCTGTGACACAGCAGGCTGATGGTTGGCTGTCGGTGAGTATCTGGTACGGCTCATCTTCCTAGTGTGTCCTACACCATTAGCACTAGTTGGACCCTCTTGGCAGCTTTTTAGCTGATTTGGCTTGTTGAATTAGTAGTGGACCTCTCGGTGAGAGACACCACTCTGATTAGATGTTAAGCTTAGCAAATCAATGAGGGAAGAAAACAGACTGGGAAAGCCCCTTCAGCCTGTTGCTGCAGCATTGACGATCTTACCCATTTAGTGCAGTTTCTCCTTATTTTTTGCCTCCACAGCCTCCCTTCTTCTTTCACAACCAAAAGAGCAAGGGCAGAGAATGGCAGTGTCATTTGCAACTTATTATCAGACATATTATTGATTAGAAGCAACTATAAACAGTAGCTATTTATGTGCTATTTGGCTGTAGTCTGTGCAGTGTGTTCAAGTGCCACTTTTTCAACCCTGAGTGAAAGTCATTCAAGTGCCACTTTTTCCCAGACAAAAGTGACGTGAGGCGACGCAACAGTCGACCTTCATCGCTTGCTGTAAATATACCCTGTACAGATTATACAGCTTTGTACAGGTCTCTATTTTTAAGTACTCTAACTTTATTCCTATTATTTCGTCTCACAATCGTTTACTGCCTGTTTTTATTGCTTAGTTTGTTGCTTGATAATGCTTATTTTTTTATACTAGCCTTATGATGGTTTACTGTTTACTTTCCCCTATATAATTGACTTCACCCTCGACATTATTGGCAGCTTTATGCCAACATGGACCAGGAGTTTGATGTGACAGGTGTAATGCCATGTGATGGACATATCAAAAGAAGTGACATGGTCGTGAACTGATATGCTGAGAAACATGGTGTCAGTCTCCTTTATGCACATTTGTATTAATGTTATCATGCTGATAAACTTTGCTAGAGGATGAATGACTTTCAGCATACAGCAAAAGGTGAACCAGCAGAAAGTTGTCATAGCTTTAAAACTTAAACAATGACATTTCATAGTGAGTTGATAGTGGATTAGCAGATCTTAGCTTGTCAGCATCCACACAATAAATAAAGAACAGGAAAACATAGTGTGGATGCTTGTGCATCCACACAATTAGGTGCAAAACACTCATGACACACTGGCACTGATTGCCTGAAGACTAGTCCTGTTTTATCTACCTGCCATCCACCCCAGTCTCCTCCTAAGACCTGTGACACAGCAGGCTGATGGTTGGCTGTCGGTGAGTATCTGGTACGGCTCATCTTCCTAGTGTGTCCTACACCATTAGCACTAGTTGGACCCTCTTGGCAGCTTTTTAGCTGATTTGGCTTGTTGAATTAGTAGTGGACCTCTCGGTGAGAGACACCACTCTGATTAGATGTTAAGCTTAGCAAATCAATGAGGGAAGAAAACAGACTGGGAAAGCCCCTTCAGCCTGTTGCTGCAGCATTGACGATCTTACCCATTTAGTGCAGTTTCTCCTTATTTTTTGCCTCCACAGCCTCCCTTCTTCTTTCACAACCAAAAGAGCAAGGGCAGAGAATGGCAGTGTCATTTGCAACTTATTATCAGACATATTATTGATTAGAAGCAACTATAAACAGTAGCTATTTATGTGCTATTTGGCTGTAGTCTGTGCAGTGTGTTCAAGTGCCACTTTTTCAACCCTGAGTGAAAGTCATTCAAGTGCCACTTTTTCCCAGACAAAAGTGACGTGAGGCGACGCAACAGTCGACCTTCATCGCTACTAGTTCTTTCACATCGGCTTGGTGTGCCTCTGCCCTAACATGGACTTTCTGGCTCTGTAAATTACATCACCTAACTTACTCCTTTGCTTGTGTCACAATTACTATGCTCGCCAGAGGTCACCAAACTATAGCACTTAACTATTGGTTGTAATAACCTGCTGGCACAAATGACATACAGTCACTTTTACAGGAGGGCAGTCTCCAGATAAGCCATATTTTGTAAATGTACTTAAAATGCTCAGACTTCACATTTCCTCCAAGTTCTATGATGATGTTTTGAAGCTCAACAGTGTTTGCAAAGCTCTCATAATGAAATTATTGTATAATTTTTGTTTCACTGTACGTGTGCTTGCTAAAAGCACACGTAGAGACAAATGTTTCAAAAGAGAACATTTGGAGATTTGAAGTTGCTGTTAGGTGTGAAAACAGAACAAGTAAGTGTATCTGTGTTGGGTTGGTGGTACTGACACAGACTGGCACTTCCGTATCAGTTATTGTGGCAGCACAAGCAAGGTAAATTATTATAATGTCACATTTAACAGATGAAGGTGGTGGTGATGCAGGTTATCCAATTCAGTTAAAACCTAAAGCTCTCAGCTCCACTTAAGCTTCAGGCTAAAAGTGATGGAGGCAGACAGTGAGAGGGAGAGAGAGAGATCAAGGGACAGACAAAATACAAAGGTAGAGAAAAACAGAGACAAAGGGTCAAAAAAGAGCTTTGACGGTGATAATAAGTGATAGGACTTTACCAGCCATCAATGTTTTTATGTGTACTTTTCACAGCAGTGAAAAATACCATCAACATTAATGTGCCTTTCCAGAAACAGAGCTGTGTGATCCATGGACATCAGTATTAATATTTGCAACTGGAACTACTTTCTGCCAAAGAAACAGTTTCAGGTCCTATTCTATACTAGATTTTGTGCATTATCTAGAGTAACAAGTGCAGTTTTTCACGAAAGTGATGTTTTTGCAAAACTTTTGAAAGATAATTTTACACTGCTGTGAGCACCGTTCGCTGCTGTTCTGTTCACTCCTATTGTGGAGATTGAACTCTCAGAGACAGATATGTCCACTCTTGGACAAAACAAAGCAATATGTATGGCTAGATATCAACAGCGGTATATTAACAGAGAGAATATGTCTTTTTGTAATTTGGCTAAACCAACTCCTTACATTAGCCCCGTTTTTTAAAATTTAATTTTTTTTTCCTTTTTATTTACAATTTTTGCATTGACAATTCAATTTTTGTTAGAGAAACAGCTAATTGTGTCAAAAAGAGTAAAAATATGACCTTGAACCATCAAGAAACTGTCCATGTATACTGTTGTACAGTACAAACTATATGGACAGAAGACATGTTTTCAAAGTGTGATCTACTGTATATAATGTACATTACAACAATTGTCCCTCTTCTACAGTGAGGCAGAATTTTGATCTGCTTCACTTCTTGACGCAAACATGAAAATAATCCTTGTCAGTGAGAAAGGTTTACAGATGTTGACAGCCTGTGATGATGGAACTTGTTCAACAGTGTATGTTGGTGGTCTGTTTTCAGTTTGCTGCTGAAGGTGTTCCTATGTTTATCTACACAGTAAGTTGGCTAAAATATTGTAGTGCTGTTCATTTTTAATTTAAAAAAACTTGTCCATGAATCAGTTTAGCCCTACTCTCTAGCATTAGCAGCTAGCTGCCTTCTCTCAAAAATTAAGCTCTCTCCCCAAAGCATCCCTGATGAGTTTGTTATACAGTAGTTAAACATCAGAAATCTATAGGAATAGGATTTAAAAACTAAAGCAATCTGATCTCATTTTACAAATTAATCTACTGATTACAGGTCTTCTTGAAAAGCGACCGTGTGTCCCGGATGGTGCAAAGTGGTGGCTGCTCTGCCAGTGACTCTCGGGAGGTTTTTAAGAAGCACATAGAAAAGCGAGTGCGCAGCCTGCCTGAGATTGATGGCCTAAGTAAAGAGACGGTTCTGAGCTCCTGGATGGCCAAATTTGACACTATCTACCGTGGGGAAGAGGACCCCAGGAAGCACCAGCAGAGAATGACTGCCAGCGCTGCCTCTGAGCTCATCCTCAGCAAAGACCAGCTCTATGAGATGTTTCAGCAGATCCTGGGCATCAAGAAGTTTGAGCACCAGCTGCTCTATAATGCTTGCCAGGTCAGTCTCTTAAGCATATCATATATACATTACTTTACTTTTTATTTTGGAATGTACATGTGTTTTTTGAGCTTGTTCAGGTGGTGATTTCTGAGACATTATGCCCCATTTCTGGCCTAATATCTCTAAGGGAATTTTGAGTGTCTCCTTTGACTTAAATGTAGTACTTTTTATTTAAGAAATAATTTAAGATAATCAGATTAAATTATTTAATTTTACTTCAGAATTTAGTATAACATTGTGTTCATATAAAATGTTTTTTTGTGTGAGAAGGTTCTTCGATTGTCAGAATTGATCAATACTGGCTGACATAACTGTGCAGCTGATGTCACGGTGGTTGGTAACACTTATTACTAATAGCCACACTGATTGAAAAATATGTTGATTTAAGAGTTATAATTTCTAGAAGTTGATTCACAGCATCCTGTACTGTCAGTGTCATTCACACTTGTTGCGAAATTTGGGATAATATTATTTTGATTTCATCCACATTCTTAATCTCACATACATAGCTCAGAATGCCGGGGTCTGTCGGAGGTTTCTTCCATTAAAGGGAGTTTTTCCTCCCCACTGTCACCAAGTGCTTGCTCAAGGGGGATTTGTTGGGTTTTCCCTATGTAATAATAGTGATAACAGTAAGGTCTAGACCTTACTTTGTAAAGTGTCCTGAGATGACTTTTGTTGTGATTTGGCGCTATACAAATAAAATTTGATTTGATTTGTTATTTTTCTAATCAGGGGAACAGCTGGGATTGGCTTCAGCCTCCCCCCATGACCCTCTTTGGGAGGAGCGGTATAGATACTGGATGTCAATTTGCACACCACTAGACATGTCTGAATTGTTTTTAAAACAATTACAGATGTGGACAGTGATCTAGAGGTCTAGAACCACACTCTCCCAAAATCAATTCATTGTTGTCAGAAACAAACAAACAAACAAAAAAAAAAACAACTCATATTTATGTACCCTGTTGCTTAGATTGCTTAACTGTACAGGTGCCAAGAAAATAGAAAAATAATAGTTTTATTCTGGCTCGTGTTTTACTAAGTATTCTGTCCTGGTTTAATTACAGTAGAAGTACAATGATAAAATGTGTGTAATATTGCATGAATGACATCCATCACTTTTGGCTTGAAGCCTTCAAGGAAGATGGGGCTCTAGAAGTTACACACACACATCAAGACACACATCTTTGTTTTTGTCACTTACTGGGTCCCTACATAGGCTTACATTCAGAGCTCCAGAGCCAGGGCTACCTGCAGGTAGTAGGTATAGGGAGAGAAAGGACACAATGCAGGAGAGAGGAGACACAGTTAATGACATGTAATGCTGGCATGCAGATGCATGGAGAGAGAGGAGAGGAACTCAGAGCATAATGGTGGGGGGCAGTCTAGGCCTATAGCAGCAAAACTAAGGGAAGGCTCAGGGTCACCTCATCCAGCCAACCTGCACTCTGAGAGCGAAGTGCTCTGTTAGGATGATAAGGCTCTACGAGGTCTTTAAGATACGATGGAGCCTTGTCATTAAGGGCTTTGTATGTTAGGAGAAGGATTTTAAATTTATTCTGGATTTTACAGGGAGCCAGTGGAGAGAAGCTAATATGGGAGAGATATGATCTCTCTTGCTAGTTAGTCTGGCTGCAGCATTTTGGATTAACTGGCTTTTTAGGGAATTATTGGGACATCCTGATAATAAAGAGTTACAGTAGTCCAGCCTGAAAGTAACAAATGCATGGACCAGTTTTTCAGCATCACTTTGAGACAGGATGTTCCTGATTTTTGCAATATTGCACAGGTGAAAGAAGGCAGTTCTAGAGATTTTGTTTATATGAGATTTAAAGGACATATCCTGGTCAAAAATGACTCCAAGGTTCCTCACAGCAGTATTGGAGGCCAGAGCTATGTCATCTAGAGTAACTATATGGTTAGACAGTAGATTTCTAAGATTTCCAGGCCCAAATACAATAACTTTGCTTTTGTTGGAGCTTAAAAGTAAGAAATTACAAGTCATCCAGGCATTTAGGTCTGATCAATTGATCTGATTCATCTGGATTTCTAGAAAAATATAAGTAAGTATCATCTGCATAGCAAGGAAAATGCAGTGTTTCCTGATAATATTGTCTAAAGGGAGCATGTAAAAAAGTGAAGAGAACTGGACCTAGCACAGAGGCATGTGGAACGCCATGACTAACTTTAGTCTGCATGGAAGATTCATCATTAACATGAACAAACTGGAATCTATCTGATAAATAAGGTTTGAACTTTGAACAGTTAGTGAGGTTCTTTAAATTCCAATAACATGTTCAAGTCTCTGTAATAAGATGTTGTGATTAGTGGTATCAAAAGCAGCACTGAGATCTAAGAGGCCAAGTATAGAGATTATACCTTTTTCTGAGGCTAGGAGAAGATCATTGGTGACATTCAACAGTGCAGTTTCTCTACTATGATGGACTATATAACCAGTCTGAAAATCCTCAAACAAATCATTCTAGTGCAAGTGGTCACATAACTGCTTTGCAGCAGCTTTTTTGTGGTTTTTACAAATAAATGGGAGATTGGATATTGGTCTATAATTACCTAGAACACCTGGGTCAAGAGTAAGGTTTTTGAGTAGAGGTTTAATTACTGCAACCTTAGAAACCTGCAGAACATAGCCTGTTAATAGAGAGAGGTTAATCAGATCTAATATGGACGTGTTGATTAGGAGTAAAACATCTCTGAGCTGCCTGGTCGGCATGGGGTCTAAGAGACATGTTGATGATGAAGCAATTGTTGAGATCAGCTCAGAGAGATCTATGGGAGAGAAGCAGTCTAAATATATAGGAGGTCTTACAAATGTTGCAGCACTGTCAACAAGATTATTGACTTGAGTGGGAGCAAAGTTAAGGTGGCTGCCTTCCATTGTGTTGACACATGGCACTGAAGTAAATAATGATGGAATTATTTAAATTTGGCAACAGCATTGTCAGATAAACATCTACTGTTGTGGAAATTTCCCCCCACATACTGTATAGTCCATTAATGCATATTCAGAAATTATTAGAAAATGGTCAGACAGAAGAGGGTTTTGGGGAAAAGCTATTAAGTGTTCAGTTTCAATACCATACATCAGAACAAGTGCTGGTGGTTAATTTGATGAGAGAGACTCAAACTTGGTAAAATAGACTATAACCATGTCTCAGAAAAAAAATGCCTATATGAGAATTGGTTCAACAGAAATACAAGTGTGCTGCCTGTCTCGTTAATTCAACAAATCCATATAGCAGCCCAGCATTACATATCATCAATTTAAATAGGTCACCATTTAAATCTTGCATCATAAATATCAGAAATATGTTCCTGTCGCTCTTTTGCATTTAAATACTGATGTTAATGTAGTTGAAATCATCACTGAAAATTCATGGCAGTTGATTTTCTGACAGTCTAGGCTATAAATATATATCTTAAAAAAAGAAAGAAAGAAAAAGAATGAATAGTCAGAATAGTCACACTGAAGACAGACAACTCACAAAATCCTTAGTCAGGTGCATCCCTAGTGCCAGCCTCCTGTCCCCACAAGTTAAGCCGGTCCCTGTGAAGCTAATGCGCTCCCGGTTTTCTGTCCTCACAAAAGCAGAAAAACAAGGCCACACAGACATGCACACAGAACCCCAAACCTAAACATTTTATTTATTTATTTATTTATGTTCATTAAGCTTTAGAGGCACTGAATTTCTTCTTTCTGAAGTTGCAAAATTATTAAATTAGCTGGAGTTGTGATAGGTTCTTCAGAGGTAACCAATTAGTAAGACATTTTAATATTTTGTCAAAACATTGTTTGGAATTTCTTAAAGCTTTAATTGAGAGAAACATTCAATCCTGACAGCTCCTGACAACTAAATGTTCTGGAGTTGTACTGGGCTAATTAAGTAAGACTTTTACTTTTTTTTTTTTGCTAAGGCAGCTACTCTAAACTTATAATCACTTTCAGCAAATGGCTCCACATAAATGAATGCCAAAAGAAGCAGTCCTTCACTTTAAACAACTTTAATATTGATGGCCTTTGTGTGAATGCACATCAAAAGCAAGAGTGGTGCATATGCAGCTTCCCAGGAGCTGATAGACATATTGTCTTGACCAGGCTCACTGATGAGGAAAACAAAACTGTTTTTAAGGTACTGATTCAGTCACTTTATTTCCTCTTGCAGGAAAATCTGTCTACACAGGGGGTCTTCAAATGGGGGACTCCAGTCCAGATCTGGAAGTTTTGAAATATTGAGCATAGGTTTCAGTAGCATTTTTAAAATTTTGAATCTGAGTTTTGAGTTCTAAATACTCTTATTGAATCTCAATCCTATCAAATCTATTTGAGTATTTTGTCAGTGGAAACTGTAACAAAAAATTCTGTTTTGTATATTTATGAATCTTGATTTTACTGGTCATTTTAAATGAGACTGTCCAATTACTGCTTCCCTTATTAACCCTGTCCTCACTCATTTTGCTCCTGGAAAACAGTGCTGCAGCCACACAAGTATAAACAATACAGTGAAGATGATACTTATTCATCTATATTATTCAGTAAATATTAATTTTGAAAAATTTCTTATGATTTGCACTGCTACAGGTAAGAGAGACTAAACTAAATATTGAATGTGACTGAATGATCTATAACCTTTATAGCAATTTAAAGTTATGTATTAAATTGCTTATTTTGTTTTAAGAACACACCAAAACCCCAACATTTTAAATAATTTTTAATGAACATTTAGGATGATTACAGATAATGGATTATAAAAACTGTCAGTAATTCTCAATTATGTGATTGCCAATTTATTGAAAAAAGAATACAAAAATGTGTCATATGGCGTTGTAGTCGAGACCACCTAAACCAAGACCAAGCTGAGACTGAAAGAAGACAAAAGCTTTACAGGGTTGAGACTGACACAAGACCAAGACCACACCAGTGCTGTTAAACTGAATATATTAGTTTGATATTAGCCTACTACCTCTCTTGTGTTTCAGTGACACTGAAGACATTATATACTTAGGAGTTAAGTTACTGAATCTTTCCTTGTAAAATTCCCAAAATTAAGAAAAACCCCCCCCCCCCCCCCCCCCATCCCATTTAAGTGTTGTGAAATCATAGTGGTAAAAGTGAAGTTACTGAATATTTTTCCCAATAAAAAATCCCCAAAATTATGCAAAAAATTGTTTCAGTATAACCAACAGGAGGACCCTGTTGGCTGAACTGAATTTGACTGTAGGCCTCCTACACTATCTATCCATCCACCCATTATGTATGCCACTTATTCCTTATAGGGTCACGGGGGGCTGGAGCCAATCTACGCTGACATTGAGTGAGAGGCGGGGTTCATCCTGGACAGGTCACCAGTCTATCACTGGGCTGACATGTAGACAAACAACTACACACACTCACTCCTACAGGCAATTTTGAGAAGTCAGTCATTCTAAACTGTATGTCTTTGGACTGTGGGAGGAAGCCAGAGTACCTGGAAAGAACCCACACAGACACAGGGAGAATGTGCAACCTCCACACAGACAGGCCCCGGGTCAGCCGGGACTCAAACCTGGACCTTCTTGCTATGTAGGTGACAGCACTAACCACCGTGGGCTGTGCTGCCTCCTACTACACTATACAAGAGTTATTTAATATTTTTTGTAGCACATCTTTTCAGTGTTGCACTTTGTAGTCCTTGTGCACTGGCCTCACAGCCGGCTGCTCAGAGACCAGTGTTACTAGTCCAGTGAGTGTGTATATGTGGGTAAAGCTTGGCGGACTCCTTGTTCTGATGAAAACTGGTTTGTAGCTTGTTTTCTATCTTACAGTTGGAAGGAGGCACTGCTTGTGTTTTAACAATGTTTCACTATTACCTATTGATCCAGGAACTTAGAATCTGTGATTATCATTGCTAACTTACTGTAGTCCAGCTTCCAAGGCTAATGCAACTTAATTCAGTACATTACTATTTTTGTTAGGTAGGCTAGCAAGGTCTTTTATCTGTAAAATGCTCTCTCTCTGCTGTGGTTATTAAGACATGAATCCACTTTGGGTGTAACTACCATCCCGACAGTACAGAGGACTATCAAATTAGTTGTTTGATTAGCTTGATGATCAATCACACCAGTGTTTGTTCAAACACTCATTGTTGATCAGCAGGTTTATCCTGTTGCCAACTTGTATTTCTGGTTGAGATCAATCCACCTCCTTTTTTCAGCATAGAATTCTCATTCTTGTTTTTACATTCATCCTGATATGTTGCCTTTTTTATTAACATTCATTTGGCTTAAGGCACTTGCTGCACCTAAGTGTTAACAAAGAAAACCGACAATGCACAGGCATTTTCCCCACTGATGTGGTCTTGACTGGTTTGGAAACAAAATATCAAGTCTGTTTTATCCAAGATCCAGACAAGAATGAGTAAAAATCTGGTAACTTCTGAGATGAGACTAAAACCTTAAAAAAGTGGTCCATGAAAAAAGAAAAAAACAATCTTCAGTGAATTAAAACCATACTTGATCAATACAGTAATTTCTGAAAATCAGTACGTTTTTAAATAAATATATTTTAACCAGTATAAGCAATAGGAAACAAATGCATATTGTACTGCTAATATTGTACACTTTCAACATTCACACATGTAGTATAATTAATGTGGCAGAATGAACTGCAAAAGCTTTGTAGGCATAAGCTGAAAAGTCTGTAGGAGGGGGAAAAAAACACTAGATATCTGGCAAGAGAATCCAAGGCTTAAATTGCTGATTTTATTTTAGGGTTACAGTACAAACTATTGTAGTCCTTGAATGCCAGGCTTTCATTTATTGTTTGCTGTTGGTATCTACAGTATATATTTCATATGAATATGGTTAAAAGGTATATATAATATTTCTAATTTACACCACCTAGGGGGATAAATATCTCCTGCTCACCACCAGTCAGATAAAACTGATGAAGCCTCTTGGATGAGAGGTGAAACGTCTTCTACCTAAAACCAAGTCCAGATGATTTTTTCTACATTTTTTTTAGCTTACTATGACCTGGATGACTGAGGATTTGCCTAATTGTTACACTTTGTAAGGATCAGCGAATCGGCATTCTTAGTTCCTGTTTCTGATTACAGGATTAGTACAGCAGTGGAGTGAAGTGACAACATGTGTGATGTATTATGAAACAAAGGCCAAATTCCTAGCACAGAAAAACAAAAGCCTGAAGTTCCTCATTCAGGTTAGAACATATTCTGTTGTAACTGTCTAAGACAGCCATCATACTGTATCTTCTCACCTTTATGCCCTTTTGCTGTGGCTATAAAGGTTGTGAGTATCTTTTCAATTGTTTGTCATTCTCAGTTTGCTCTTACGAGAGTTCAGACCAATTACCTTTCAGCAGAAATACAATACGCATGTTTTAATAAATTTATAGGAGACTATTAAGCTTCTTGTTCATTTCTCACCCTATAGTTTATTCTGTTTTGCCACTACAATGGCCAGTTTTCAGAGGTGTTATCCAACCCAATGTTTATTATTGAGGTCATAGTGAGCAGTATATTCCTGAACTGCACTATAATGAAATGTGTTCCTAATATTCTGCCCCCACTCCCTCATGTCTGTAAATAAAGCGTACCAAACATTAACAACACATCACAATACTAGACATCACTCAAAGAGTGCAAGCTTCTGCCAAGGGGCAACTCCATTTACCCATAAACAGAGACCAACACAGTGGAAAATACAGTGGCAAAACAAAGCGTGATGGTCCTCGTCAACCCGTGAGGTTATGCTGGGTGAAGGTTAAGGGACTCACAGGGTGTACCAACAGTGGAAACACAGCTATAATGTGCAGCTGGAACAGCGCTGTCCTCAGCGACGAGCTACTGTGCTCTGAATGAGATGTAGCTGCCTGCCAGGTAACAAGCACTCACATCTGTGAAAATGTCGGAACAAATTTCAAAATTGGCATTACTTGGATAAAGTGACAAGATATTCTCAATCTAAATGGTTGCTGTCACCTGAAAAAACTGTCAAAATTTAATAAAGTGCCATAATATCAGTCCTACGGATGAAAATGTTAACAGCTTTGAGCTTGGCTCAAAATCTCTGCCATCAGGTTCTTGCCTAATTGTCGCTACATAGAGTAGATCTTTCTCCAGTGGTGCGCTGTCACCTCACTGGGCTCCTTCAGTTCCTGTCTCCCATAGTGGGGTGTATTGAGTGACAACACTCAGTTTCTATTGCTAATGAAGGGGCAGATGTCACTAACCCAGTGATTTGTCTGCATATGTCTTCAAAGTGCTCAGCAGTGCAGCTGCACACTTTGGCCATATACAGTCTGTACTTTATGCACATATACTGTATGTCTATACTGTACAGCCTTTCCAGCATTCACAATGGTGAATAATCTTTTAAAATATTCCTGTATCCAAATTATGATACAAATCAGCAACAGAATCTAATCAATTGTTCTGGTAGACCATGCCTTACATCTTCAAAAATGTTATCCAAATTTGTTTATTACTTTTTGAGTTATTCTGTTAACAAACAAACCAACAAACAACAGCAAAAATATAACCCCCACCCTTGGCAGAGGTAATAATGCAGTCCTATTCAACAGCACTGGCAGAGGATCAGCTCAAATGAGTACAACAAAACTAAATCCTCAGGATAAATCACAGCTTACAGAGCTGAAGTAGTTCAGATAAGAACTCTGGTGAGTGGGCACAGTCTTTAATGACACACAAGAGACCAGATTAAAAGGAGCAGGCTTAAGATATGTCAGGGGGAAAACAGTCTTGTTGCACAGTGGGCAAAGTGGCAAACAAATAAAGCAAGGGGCAGGCAGCTGAGCAGGTTATGATTCAGACAGAAATCTTGTTACCAGTAAGGCAGGCAGTCCAAGGCAGGCACAGTTCAACAATAAGGAGGTAAGTTAGGTTAATGGACAGAAGGAATGATGGCTGGTGAGTCTCTAGGTTAAAGAAAGATGACAATCCAGCAAAGAGTGAGTACTGGCCACAGTCTTTTATACTGGCTGACTGACGACGTCAATGAGAAAAAGGTGCATGTGGGGGAAGCAGGGAGGAGCAGCAGCAAAATATAGAACTATAAAGAATCATGACAGTGTAGTATTGGACAGCCAGTTGATTCTTAAGGCACAATGCAGAATGATCAATGAATAAAGGAAGCCCAGAGTAAAGGCTTAAAGGAAGGACTGGAGCAGGTTAACATCTCAGTTCACGAGGTAAATCATAGTGTATGGTTGCACGTGGTATGGTGTCCATGGCAGGATGCTACAGAAAAACCCACTGTTCTACAAAACTAGAATTACCACCTTGCAGTTGTATATCTCTGCCAATCAGTTAAATGCATGTCTGTCCAGACTCGTATAATACTGTATATGAAGTGAAGACTTTCAAGGAATTTAATAAAAGATACTGTGTTCACAAGAATGGTATGGATGTGTGATCACAGTGACCTTGATGTTCAACCTTTGACTTCCAAAATTTATTCAATTCACCCTTGAGTTCAATTGGATATTTGTGTCAAATTTGAAGAAATTCTCTCAAAGTGTTCCTGAGATATCATGTAGATAATGAGTCATGGGACAGAGGTACTACTAAACAGTATGTCTGTCCCATTCTTGTAAATGCAAACCTGAAAACATAATGCCTCCGGCCAACAGCTGTTGCCAGTGCAGATGCATAAAAACATCACTGCACACTTGGAGGTTGCTAAAGAGCACTTTGATAACTCTTCTGGAAAAGTGTTTTGTGGACCAATGAAACACACTAGGGGTGTTACAGTACACAAAAATCCCAGTTTGGTACATACCTCAGTTTAAAGTCACAGTTTGGTTCATTTTCTGTACAGTGAGGGACTCAAGGTGTCAGAGGGGCATGGGGAAAAAAATATTAAGGGTGCCTGATGCATTCAACATGAAGTGATGTGTTTGTAATATGTAACCTTCAGCCAGATCTTTTGTGTTGCTAAACACAAAAAGGAATAAGTCAGAATGAATGTGAGCAGTTAACCACCTGAATCTTCATCTAGATGTTCAAAAACTACCAACTTGAACCAACCAGGGACTGGTGATCAGTAAGAGATCCTTTGACTTCTATTCAATAATATGATTAAATTAATGATTAAAAATAGCTTTTGTTGATTTATAGAGTTGTAAGAGAATCAACCGATTGTTAATGATTTTTGATATTCTGCATTACTGCTTATTGCTATGCTGTAACTCTTTAAAGTGCCCATGGCATGCTTGTTTCCAACCATTTTAATGTTTAATTTTGGGTACCTCTAGATTAGTTTTCCTGTTGTAAATGCGTGTGGATGCTAATAAGCGGGAAGATCATCCTGAAAATGCCTGAAATCAATTGCTGAAACAGCTGAAAGATGAGAAGAAATGGCTGAAGTTCTTTGTCGAAATAGTTGAGAAGAAATTGCTGAAGTTTTTTGTTGAATAATCTGAAGGATGAGATGCAATATAGTAGGAATGGAAGAGCTGAACATTTTGATACCTGAATGACTTTTGTAGCTGAAGGTATGCTGAACTTAAGATGTGAAAATAGTCCAATTGGATCCCACAAATTAGGTAAAACAAGTAGGTGTGTGTGTGTGGGGAAGGGGGGTGGGACAGACAGAGACAGAGAGAGGAGAGAGGGGCATGTCCCAATTGCACTGTTTTTTATGGACCACCAGATGGCACTCCAAGACTGTGTCACTGACTCAGTACTTCGAGCTCCCATTTACTTGTATTACAAACAATAAAGCTGAATCAATTAAAAAGTGTAAATGTTATAAAAAAGTTGAATACAAGCAGGGATGTCCTTGAAAAGTTGAACAGATGAAGACCTCAACGGCCTGTATAGCTGAAAGTATGCTGGACTAAAGTGCCAAAAAAGGGTGGAAGATCCCAGAATAATAACTAAAAAAATACATTTCCTGTCAAAAATGCGTGTGGATGCTATGTGCTGAAGGATCGCCCTGAAAATGCTGAACATTTTGACACCTGAAAGGCATGTCTACCTGAAAGTATGCTGGAGTACAATTTTCCCGTCATTTTGAGTGGGGGAAATTTTTCAGAATAAAGCTAAATATTTCAGAAGTGTGAAGTGTAGAAAATTTTTGAGTCGAAGCATGAATGTCCTTGAAGAATTGAACATTTTGATACCTGAAATACCTGAAAGTATGCTTAAGAAGAATTTCCCCATTCATTTCAATGGGGCAAAATTTTCAGAATAAAGCTAAATATTTCAGAAGTATGAAGTGTAGAAAAATTCTGAAGAGAAGCATGAATGTCCTGGGAGAGCTAAACATTTTAATAGGATAGGAACATTTTCTGATTGGTCCCCACAAAGTAGTAAAACAAGTAGGGGTGTGTGTGTGTGGGGGGGGTTGTAGGTGTTTCTGTGTATGTGTTTGTATGAGAAAGAAAGAGTAGTCCTACACATTGAGAAATACTAGAGTGTGGCTATTGAAATGAGGCATAAAATGTAAATGGTAATTATGCAAAAACCATAAAAAAATATCCAAAAGCTGTTTACAGTATGAATAGCCAAAGAGTTGCTGAATAGTTATTAGTTGAAATGGTGGTTTTAGCTGCAGGTATGCTGAAGATATTAAGATGTGAAAATTTGTCCCATTCATTTTCAATGGGAAAGTTTTTGTGAAAAAAGCTGAATTTATTAAAAAGTGTAAATGTTATAAAAAAAAAGTTGTATACAAGCACACATGTCCTTAATAAGATGAACATTTTGACACTTTCACCTAGAAAGGCCATTAAAGTATGCTGGACTAGTTGAACGCCGAAAAACAGTGGCGGAAACCAGAATAATAATAAAGAACTGGACAACATAGTGTCGTTGCTTCGCATCCACACAATAATATTAATAATAATAAATAAAGAACAGCTTTACAGCATCCACACAATAAAGAACAGGAGAGCATAGTGTGGATGCTTTATAGCATCCACACAATTACAACATCCACACATCTTGGGTACCCCTAGATTATCTTGGCACTCCTTATAACTCCAAATAGTCTGTTATTATTTCAGTACAATAAAACTAAAGAGCCTCTTTCTAAAAATCATGGAATCAGCTGGAGAAAGCTGGACGGAAACGGAGTGTAAGGTGAAGGAGATCTTAAAGGGCAAACTGCAAATTCATCAAGATATAGAGATGGAACGGGTTTACAGAGTTGGGAAATTGACCGAACGGGGTCCAAGGGGGGATGATGGTTAAGTTGAAGAATGAGAAAGATAAGATAAACATCCTGCAACAAGCCAAGAAGCTTAAGGGAACCAATATTTACATCAACGAAGATTACCCCGAGTTTGTAAGGAAGAGAAGAAAAGCGTTGATGCCGATGTTAAGAGCGGCTAAGGAGAGAGGAGAAATCACGTTTCTGCGATACGATAAACTGGTGACCCGACCTCGGAACCAGGATTTTGGACCCAGGAACAGCACGCCGAGACAAGGAGAGTATGATGGGCCGCTGGACCCTCTAATGTCTGAAGAAACTTACAACTATACTGATATCTGTGATGGCAGATGAGATTTGGAACAAACTACAACCAGCATGACCAATAGACGATATGAGGCAAGTGATTTGCTACAGAACTTAATAGATTTTGAGGGACGAGATCTGGAACTGAACACATTTGGAGACACTGAAATTCACTATCATGAAACGGACGATGGCTTTGACCCTGAAAGAAACTTTTTCAAAAACCTTGGAAATAACTGCAAGTATTACACGGATGAGCAGTTTGACAGCAATGTCAAGACTGAAAACAAATTATCAGTAATTCACTTTAATAGCAGAAGTCTATACGCTAACTTTCAGAGCATTAAGCATTATCTTTGTAGTCTTACACATTTTTTTAATATAATTGCTATTTCTGAAACCTGGATTAATAATGTAAGGGGAGTGGATTTTGACCTTGATGGGTACGACCTGGTATGCACAAACAGAGAGCAGAAGACGGGAGGTGGTGTGGCTTTGTACATAGATAAAAACTTCTGTTATGAAAAAGTCGAGAACATGTCAAGGGCGGTTGATAACTTGCTGGAGTGTGTGACTGTAGAAATATCC
>NW_018128268.1:44319-47801 GCF_001952655.1 Monopterus albus | reverse complement strand
GGGATACAATTTAAGGGGTCAGTTAAATTATAAAATTCATGCTATACGTACAACCAAAAAAAGATTCTGTATTTCCATAAGTGGGGTAAAACTATGGAATAATTTAAGTGTGGACATAAAAAACAGTAAGAAAATTGATGAGTTTAAACACAAATATAAAGGTATGTGTCAATCAAGATATGGGCAAGAACAGGCTTAACGATTAATCAGGTGTAACATTGGGAGTGTGGTGTTTTTAGTATATCACTAGCGTGGTGTAGAACAAAATTATCCATGTAGTAATACTGCTTGCAAACCAATGATGATAAGATGATGTTAGGGGGTAGGACTAGATAAGTCTAACTTCTTCCTACTCCGTTCAAGCATGTACTAGGTATAAGCAAATTGAAAATATATTTGTGGTTATGTGTGGAATTATGTGTGTTGACATATTGACTGTTGTTACATGTTTGAAAGAATACATCAAATCAAATCAAAATCAAAAACAAGAGTATAGTTTGTGAATACGCATAGCTCCTGTTGCCAGTGTTGTATTGCAAGTGGACAGCACAACGAATTGCAACAGCATCACAATGTCCTCTAACAACAGAGTCATCAGTGAGAGTTGTTACCTGTCTTTGAACCCTCATACTATATGTAGACCGACGCTTATTTTCCTATTGTGAATTGGGGTGGAAATTTTTGGGTAGAGATTTTAAAACAGAGTTGTAGATGGATGTCCCCAAAAGAATGCCCTTTGTCCTTTAGGCTGCTGACTCTGGTCCACTGGGGTTGACCTTCCTGTGTTGGGTCATGCACTTGTGCAGCAGCTGTTTTGTTTCCCCATTGTACAGGCCATTACACTCCTGACTACATTTAATTGCATACACCATATCACTATTGTTATTATTAGACCATTCCATTTTACAGGAAATACACTTTACTGATGATTGGTTCTTCAAGCACTCACAATAATACAGTGTTATGAATGTCAATCAGATTATGCCAGTAGGCCTATTCTTTTTCATCTTTGGAGGAAAAAAGTGGTGTGTTCTGGCGGCACTACACCTAAGGTTTCCACTGCCTGTCTGCCGTTTGGTGTTTACAGTCTTATGCAAAAGTTTAGGCACCCCTTGATACATAACAGATTTTGGTGATTTTTTATTTGAACAGATGTTAACACAGTTTCTCTTGGAAATGGAAAAAATGCACAATATTTTCTGCAAACAGTGATGCATAGTTACTTCTTATGCCATAAATTGAACAAAAATAAAAAATAAAAACATTATTATGGCATGGTGCAAAAGTTTGGGCACCCTACACAATCAGTACTTAGTAACACCTCCTCTGGCAGATATCACAGCTTGCAAACGCTTTTCATAGCCAGCTAAAAGTCTTTCAATTCTTGTACTTGGGATCTTCTCCCATTCTTCCTTGCAAAAGGCTTCTAGTTCTGTAATATTCTTTGGTCGTCTTGCATGCACAGCTCTTTTAAGATCTACCCACAAATTTTCAATGATGTTTAAATCAGGGGACTGTGATGGCCATTCCAAAACCTTCAGCCTGCGTCTCTTGAGGTATTCCATAGTGGATTTCGAGGTATGTTTAGGATCATTGTCCTGTTGTAGAAGCCATCCTCTTTTCAGCTTCAGCTTTTTTACAGATGGTGTGATGTTTGCTTCCAGAATTTGCTGGTATTTAGTGGAATCCATTCTTCCCTCCACCCGTGCAATGTTTCCTGTGCCACTGGCTGCAACACAACCCCAGAGCATGATAGATCCACCCCCATGCTTAATAGTTGGCAAGGTGTTCTTTTCATGAAATGCTGCTCCTTTTTTTCTCCAAACATGCCTTTGCTGATTGTGTCCAAAGAGTTCTATTTTAACTTCATCAGTCCACAGCACTTGTTTCTAAAACGCATCGGGCTTCTGTAGATGTCCTGTTGCATACTTCAGATGTTGGATTTTATGATGGGGACGCAGATAAGGTTTTCTTCTGCTGACTCTTCCATGAAGGCCTTGTCTGTGCAAGCATCGCTGCACAGTGGAACGGTGCACCACCACTCCTGAGTCTGCTAAATCTTCCTGCAGGTTTTTTGCAGTCAAATGGGGGTTTTGATTTGTCTTTCTGACCAGCATACGAGCAGTTCTGTCCGAGAGTTTTCTTGGTCTTCCAGATCTCATCTTGACCTCCCCAGTTCCCCTGATCTGCCATCTCTTAATTACATTTCTTACTGTGGAAACTGCAAGCTGACAACGCTTTGCTATCTTCTTGTAGCCTTCTCCTGCATTGTGGGCATCAATAACTTTCATTTTCAGGGTCTTACACAGCTGCTTAGAGGAACCCATGGTTGCTGGGTGTCCACAAGTGTGTGCACAAGGTTTGAAGAGTCAAGGTATTTGTACAGCTTTGAAATTGGCATTTACCAATGACAGCTGTTGCTGTGCATCAGATCTACCGAGCTGATTAAGGTCTGAAACCTTGTGAGAGACTTTGAGACTCTGGAACTCTTAGGGTGCCCAAACTTTTGCACCATGCCATAATAATGTTTTTATTTTTTATTTTTGTTCAATTTATGGCATAAGAAGTAACTATGCATCACTGTTTGCTGAAAATATTGTGCATTTTTTCCATTTCCAAGAGAAACTGTGTTAACATCTGTTCAAATAAAAAATCACCAAAATCTGTTATTTATCAAGGGGTGCCTAAACTTTTGCATAAGACTGTAAGTCTCCTTTACATTATCTGTAAAATTTTCCCAGACAATGTTTTTTTCCACCAAAATATCAGATCTTCCACCACGAGACTCTCAAAGGTCTTGGTTATGAGAGAGCAAAAGTGAAAAATTACCCTAGGGCATATTAGAGTCGAAATCAAACTGCTTGAGGGACAAAGCTGTGCTTTATGCCTTTGCCATCCTCCCCACTTGCTTCTCATTCTTTTTTTTGTCAGTAGTGAAAGATATTTTTCCCAGTTACGCTTAACCAGTGAAACGAGGCGGTCCAAGTGGATACAAAAAAACCGTGCTGGTTTATTCAAAGGATCACAGGTAAAATTAACATTACATGTCCAGGTATCTTCCACCTCCAATACTGCGCGCAGGCAGATGAAGAATGAAAGACCCCGAACCCAACAGGCCTGTACATTATATCTGGTTTGGGCTAACCCCATTCTACACAGGGACGTCAAACCATGACGTCACCTGATATGTCAGCTTTACAGCTGACCGTAGCAAAACATGGAGAAAATCAATGTGTGTGAGTGTTGATTAAGTGGTGTGTATCTAAGAACATACAGGACATTCAGGGACATGTCCGGACATTAAGCCTAGGACGATATTATGATTAAGATTACGGCTAAACATATCATAATAATAACAATAATCATCCTGCCTGCTGACAATCAAACTTTTCTATCTAGTTATCCTTGCCCATGTGTTTAAACTAGACATCCTGTCTCCACTAAACATTTCTAATACAACAAGTATCTAACCAATATCTATC
>NW_018128268.1:30150-31433 GCF_001952655.1 Monopterus albus | reverse complement strand
AAAAAATTACCTAACAAGTAAAAGGACAGAACAGTGATGACACATGTATTTGGTTTAAAAATTAAGTAAAAAGGTCAAGTGTCTGGAATACCGTGATGTCAGATATACAGTGATTCATTATTACATTAATAACTGTGAAATACTGTGAAAACAACAAAAATCATTTACAGTTTGCTTTCTTCTTTGTGCAGGCACAGAGCACTCTATAGTGTTTATTCGAATGTAGGGGCAGATCAGAGGGCACTTCGTTGGGTTTGCATCACTATAAAGCACATTAGAGGTTGCTGTGGCTAGAGTGTGATACAGACTAAATTAATTCAGACAAATCATCCCAAATTAAATGATCATTTAATATTACAATTATTCTGAACAGAATAGTAGTTAGCTAAGTTATCTGGTAGTTAGGAAACAGAGAACAGAATCACTCCTCCTGCAATGGGATAGATAAAGTATTAAATGAGAAGATTGTCAGAGCGCCAGTCAGTCATTGTTGGTCATGAGGTACAGCCAGGGGTCTTGTCAGTCAGAGCCCGGCCGGGTCTAAGCTCACTCAAGGCTGCCACACCATCCTTAATTCTCTCTCTCTACACCCTTCAGCCTCACTCTTTTATCCGCAGCTTTTCTTAGGCTGTTACGTCAATTTCCGAGCTTAGCTTCCTGTCTCCAGTTTTTAGGAGACCACCCTGAGATGTACCCAAAAACAGGAAACATCTTGACCAACTTATTTAAGCTCATTGTTCAGCTCACATGAACTTAAAGTGAACCCATAAACACAGTGGTGGGCCGTGCATTTGGTACCTGGACCTTCAGTGGAGACTTACCCGACTTAATTCACCTCTTAATACCACCACTGTACGTCGCAATTAATAGAAACCATCAATGCTATACAAAAACGCAATATAATAAAGTGTGGCATTACAGAGAGAGAGGTATTTCGCATATTGAGGGTGAATACCGTTTTTACTAAAGCAAGAAACCCAGTTAAGACAATTCCAAAACCTCTACACTACAACCGCAACTGTGATCTCTGCGTTTCAGTTCAATCGTAAGCCCTTTTCTAGTTTTGCTCTGAACAACCAATCAGAGGATGGAAAAATGCTGACATCATTGTGGGCCAGCTAGCTGGCCCTGTGAGGCGAATTTGAAATCTGATTGGTTAAAGAAACAGTCCCATTGCTAATATAGTTTAAGTTACATGGGCCAGCACTTCTGATTCTGAAGGCCCTGGGCAGATTAGATTGACATGGCAACACATAGAGGCTGAAATCTGATTGGACAAAAAA
>NW_018128268.1:23847-29524 GCF_001952655.1 Monopterus albus | reverse complement strand
GGAAGATATTATGATTAAGATTACGGCTAAACATATCATAATAATAACAATATTCATCCTGCCTGCTGACTTTTTCTATCTGGTTGTCCTTGGGGCCCCCATGCAGCCTGCAGAACTCATGACAATGAACTAAGCATTTAGCAGCCTGAGCATAGACAGCCTGTCTCCACTAAACTAATACAACAAATATCTAATCAATATCTATCTGACTAAGAAATTACCTAACAGAACTAACCACTCCTCAATAAACCTTTAACCTTAACAGAGTATTTCTCACATACTCTAATGAAACATAACTTCATCAAACAACTCATTCACTCAAATTACTAACATCTCCCACCCTAGCAGTAATTAACTATAGTGAACAGATTAACTGTATAAAATGACACATAACTTCCTATTCATAACAGTCAGACAAATGAACAAACATGAACATAAAAATAAACAAAAATAAACAACCAGCATGACGTGATTCTGTTCCCCTTGTCAGATAAAAGTTCACCCTAACAGAAACATTCATAAACACATATATCTGAATACATCACGTCCCATTACTAATCAATAAGCCCAAGTAACACTACAAATCACTAATTAAACCTTATCTTCCTACCTCATCCAAAAGGAAAATAGAGATCAACTTTTATTACAGAGACAAACCTTTGACCTAACAGAGCAATTCTACACTAAACCAACTCTCTAGACTCTAAAAAACATGCTTGTACGCACAATAAGTACTGCTTTAGCATGGCAGAACTCTCTACTTTCTAATTTGCTAATTTCCACAACTAATTTAACGTATTAACACTGAAAATAAACCGCCATAGAAAAGAAAGAATAACCGACCAGGTGATCCTCTTTCCCCCCACACATAACACAGTGTCAATGATACACATGTCTGTACTGTAAAACAAACAGCTTCAATTCTACTATAACGCTTTGTCCACTGCACGTCCAGACAAAAACCCGAAGGGCAAAATTTCTCGACGATCCCCATTCTTTTCTTTTGAGACATAAAAACCCCACTGATAACGAATCAGTTCAGCTCTTTGCAGTTTCACTCTGTCACCACCTGCTTTCTTCCATCCTCACCGGCTGCAATGTCTCTCTGTCGACAGCTCTAAGCATGACTGACCTCAGAACCTCTGACTTGCACTCCCTCCTCATGAGGGTCAAATAGATGAGAACACAACTGGGTCATAACCGGTATTGTCATCAAGGGGAGCATCAGCTTCACTCGAACTCCCTCCTCATCCAAGGAATCCCTTGGATCACATCTTCTCTTTATTGAGTCAGGATTAGCTCCAAGCCGTCTCTGTCCTCAGAATCTTTCACACCATGTACGGGCCTCCTTCGCGAGGGGGTCTCTCCTCCTCCGGGGCACCTTCACGTACATGACATCTCCTACTCTCACCCTGGACTCTCCATCCTCCTGGGCCTCTCTTTCCTGCAAAGATAGAACACAAACAACACAGGCCACACAGGAGCAAATACTCCTGCACATAGTATTGACTAGTCTAACATAAAATCTCATTTCCCCTATCAGGATGTCAAAACTGGTATTAGCATTCCAAAATAGCCCTTATCAGGATGTCAAAACTGGTATTAACATTACAAAATAGCACTCTATAGACTACACTTAAATTCACACCTGTCTCTTAAGTCACAGGCATGGTCCTGTCAAGACACACATACACCAAAAATAGCAGCAGCAGCATCAAGCAGCTGAATCAAATGACTTTACTCTACCAGGAAGTGTACTATTACATGCAACCCAGGGAGATTCAACACACACTGAGCAGAAAACAACACAAAAACTAAAAGAACTACCATTCATCCATTTTCAATAAGAAGAAAAGTGTGTTATAAGCAGAAGAATGTACTAGCATCTACATCAAGATATTACTAGATCTGAATAAAACATCTAATTTAATTAAGTTGTGACAACTAACCAAAAGTGCAAATGACAGTAAAGTTTACCTTATATCCAGGTTACCGCCTGAAGAGAGTCCTCCTCTATTGAATTTTAGTCACAAGATTTACAATATAACATGATCAGAAATAACGACTACATGTGTCCACACATCACATTACATTCAGAACACAGAGGTACAGTATCATGTGTTTGCTTGATTTGCTTTCCCATCGCCCTGTACACTCACTAATGTATTTGTCATAATATTGTCCTTTTATCCCCTATCACATTGTGAAAATGAAAATCTAGACAACAACTATTACATCCTTGCCAGACCCTCTTGTAGAACTACAGGGTCCCAACACTAAAACAATCACTTAATTAACCAATTGTGCAGTTGACAAAAATTAATCTACAACCGTTCTGATAATCAATCAGCCGTTTCCAAAAGCTAAAGCTTCTCTGCTTTCTGTTACTCAACCATTCACTAGGTTTCTTTATTTCATATGTCGGTACATTAGGTTTATTGTTACTGAGTTAAAGACTTTGATATCAGGACTTTGAGAGCCTAGTAAAAATGACATGTGACCTTCACAACTCTGTAAAGAAAAAGATCTGGAATCTGTGGTGTCACATTAAGCTGAACTACGCCTAAAGAGAGAAGACAAAAGCAAGACAATTAAAATATAACTAAAATATCATATAACCATGATCTTCAAGATGATCAGTGTACAAAAACATTAAAGAGCACAATAAACATAAATACTAACTGAGCTAGTGAGAAGCCACATTTCAATTATTTCAGGTACATTGTCTTTTAAAGATAATTACACATAGTCTGGGAGAGTGAAGGCCAGCGTGCACTGTAACAATGATTAATTCAACAATTCACGTTCAGCTCCACAACATGTATTCTCTTACCATGGTCGATCCAGGAGCCCCAGCTATTTTACCGTCTCTAACTGTAAGAGGACACAACTTGTCCCTCCTCTGACCAAACTGTTCATATACTTCACCTGTTCCTTACAATACAGTAATTTATGCAGTGAAACTTTCTCCCTGTTCAGCTAACATTGTTAGAAAATCATGAAGCAAACAATCAGAGTCATGAAGTCCCAGCTCATAGTCCAGTACATATCATATCCTCAACATACTGAAGGACAGTACATTAGATCTTACCTGCCAATGTCCTCACGTAATCCTGCTAAATTTATTAAACACGTGAGAACAGTGGCACTCTGAAAGATGCAGAACATAAGTCAATCATATTAAACCACTTGACCTCAGGTGGAACATCAAACAACAGTGTATGTAAATTTGGAACTTCAGTTTAAGATGCAACACAACCTCAAATAAAGATCTATGAGAATCAACACACTGCTTAGATAATGTAGAAAATGTACCACTTGATACTTACTTTTGTCCACTGTCATTACTGGCAACATTAAAGTATTATTGCATAAATTTTGCTGTATAATCATTGAGCCTATATGTTTTAGCCCATAGTCTGTACATGTGAAGAGCTGTTTTCCCTTTTTTCCCTTCTTATTACAGCTACCTATTTCTCTATCATGATAAAAGAAAAATATATTTGAGCCCTCTGTTTCTTAAATCAAATATGTGAGTGTACTTTAAACCTAGTTTTAAAAAATTGAAGAGTGCAGTGAATTTGACAGACAGGGAGGGAGGCCTCTTGACAGATCATCATTAATAAGTTCATTCACATTCTACCTAAATTTATAAAGGTGTTATCATCATCCAGACCAATACACCATGGCCTCGGCTTTTCTCCTTCTTTGTCCTTTGCCCCCACAGTCATTTGGTTTTGTGCAGCCAGAACCACAATGTCACATTCCAGACACCAGCACTTGCAGCTCAGCAGTCTCTTTCCTTGCTCTGGAACTGCAGGAAATAGAGTTTGAAAAAGTCAGCATGACTCACACTGTCTTTATTGCTGTCCCAGTGATGAATACTTAAAAGGGGGGACCCCGCCCTTTGTTCATAGGTCCCCATGCCCCAGGGTTGCCCTGTTGACCCTGGGTAAATCTGCCACAAAACCACTCGAGGCATCTGTCTCTCACATCCTCCCACAGTGGAAGCACCTTACTCTTTGGCCTGCAAGAAGCCTTCTTGTCCTCTGAGGCTTTCCAGCCCACCCCCCGGCTGTGCGTATATCAGCTGGGGAATGACAACAGCGGGCACTGAAGATGGGGGAGGTCCGGTTGGCTCAACAGGAGGCACATGCACCTTTTTCTTCCATCTTTTTTCAGCCAGGGAATGAAGCACCCTTTCACGTTGGTGTGACATTGGATGAACAGAATGGGGGAGTTTGGGTGTAGCTCCCCCTTGGTCATAACTCATCTCAGCTTCTGGCTTTGGTCTGGGTATGGACAACTGTAGTATCAGATGGAGCAGAGCAGAGCACCTCCCCTTTTACCACCTCACTGCACTCATGGTCTGTCTTTATCTCTTCTTCCTGTACAAACTTCACAATCTGATTATGAATCTCACTTAAACGTCTGGGATTTTTACCAGAAAGCTTTAATGCTTTTACATACATGTCAAGCATATCAAACATTTCATCTTCCCGCTGCTCAAACCTGGCAGCCTCCACCAGTTCATCAGCTGATTCTCTACCATACTGGACTATTTTTTCACTCATCATTTCAGCATGACTACTAAATAATTGCAAGACAGAAAATTCTCATTCACGTTTGCAAACACGCTTTGCAGATTTATCTTTAGCCTTATAATTAATTATCAGCATTTTCATCTCAGCACACAAATGTTTATCGAATGTTCTGTCTGAGGGCCAGAATACTGACAAGTGTTGTGTTCTCCTGTTCCACTTTTGAGATAATTCATAAATTTCCTCTGCCAGCAATGGATTTTTATTCCCAATCACTATGACTGGAGACGTGTTTATCATTTCAGACGCCATGACTCCTTCTTATGCAGTTATGTCTTTCACAATACATCTGTGTTTGACTGTGATCAACTAAATTGGAGGAGTGCATAAATGTAAAACATGCAACTGACAAAGCTAATTATTTCAAAATACTATCTTAAACTCACTGTTTTAACTCTAATTAAATTAGATTCACTTTCTTATCATTACCCATGTTCCAGTACAAGGCAATGAAAATGCAGTTCAACAACAGTTTAAGCTACTGCTTTAGACTTTACTTTACAAATGTAGAAAACTGTTTAAATTTACATCCTGTCCTACTGCCTTAAGCTTAACTCCCCCCCTTCTCTGTGTCTCTGTGCATGTTTTCATCACAGACACACAGAACTGCTCAGGGGGAGGGCAAGAGGCGGAGCCTGCAGCTCTGACCAACACTCACTTCCAATTTGTGTTTGACCGGCAAAAGTGAAACTTCTCACATCCCCCCTTTAAAAACTACAGGCAGCAGACGCAGCACTACACACATTAAAGCAACAAACTACTATTCCCTCATGAATCAACCACAGCAACAAAAAACCCTAGCATTTTTATAGTAGGTTGTACCTACAAGTGCAATAGCCAGTGTTCCACGGTCATGCACTACTAATAATAAGAAATAGTTATTCATATAAACAAGTCAATACCCACATGACCCTTCACTGTCCAGACCATGACAGCTTGAAAAAAAAAACAAAAAAAAAACCACAATACTATAAACCACTAAACACTACACTACACAAACTTCAAAGATTAGAGACTTCATAAATATCAGGCTTTAATAACTATAAAATAGCACATTATTATTATTATTCTCCTAT
>NW_018128268.1:22535-23769 GCF_001952655.1 Monopterus albus | reverse complement strand
TATTTATTTATTATTATTATTATTTATTATTATACATACGACCTCGTCTCCGCCGTCACACGGAGGTACACACACACACAAAGGCACGCACGCGCCTCCACAGATGCAGTTAAAATACTGGCATTCACGCACACAACACACACACACAAAGAACGGACCACACTCAAAAAGAAAAAACTGCGCAGTATATAACACAGTATGTATTCAGTATATTTACAGTATATCTATCCATCCATCCATCCATTTTCCTCTGCTTATCTGGGACCGGGTCGCGGGGGCAGCAGTCTAAGCAAAGATGCCCAGACTTCCCTCTCTCCAGACACTTCCTCCAGCTCCTCCGGGGGCATGCCGAGGCGTTCCCAGGCCAGCCGAGAGACATAGTCCCTCCAGCCAGTATATCTACAGCCTGTATAAACCTTTAATATAACCCAATATATATTTTTCTTAAACCTTTGACACATTTCATAAAACATGAAGCAATTTACAACACATATACTCAGCCCTAATTCAAACACAAATCAGAGATGTTATGAAATAGAGACAACGCCAAGGTTTGTCGTGGCTAGAGTGTGATACAGACTAAATTAATTCAGACAAATCATCCCAAGTTAAATGATCATTTAATATTACAATTATTCTGAACAGAGTAGTAGTTAAATAGGTAATCTGGTAGTTAGGAAACAGGGAACAGAATCACTCCTCCTGCAGTGGAATAGATAAAGTAATAAATAAGAAGATTGTCAGAGCGCCAGTCAGTCATTTTTGGTCAAAAGGTACAGTGAGGGGTCTAGTCAGTCAGAGCCCGGCCGAGTCTAAGCTCATTCAAGGCTGCCACACCATCCTTAATTCTATCTCTACACCCTTCAGCCTCACTCTTTTATCTGCAGCTTTTCTTAGGCTGTTACGTCAATTTCCGAGCTTAGCTTCCTGTCTCCAGTTTTTAGGAGACCACCCTGAGATGTAGCCAAAAAAAAGGAAACATCTTGACCAAATTATATAAGCTCATTGTTCACCTCACATGAACTCAAAGTGAACCCATAAACACTGTTCTATTACATAATCCACATTAACATGTAACTTGAACCACTACAAGGTTATTCTATTACTTTTGCACAACTGTAGGGGTATTTTGTGATATTTGTTTGTCCCCGGCCACCTCACCCACCACTCCTGATTCTATCACTGCAGTCTTCTTTTTCTTCTTTCGGCTGTTCCCGTTAGGGGGCGCCACAGC
>NW_018128268.1:18897-22059 GCF_001952655.1 Monopterus albus | reverse complement strand
ACTCCAGAATCTCTCCTTCTCTTCTAACTCACACCCTACTTGTGGAGCATAACCACTGACTACATTCAACATTACCCCTTCAATTTTCAACTTCAAACTGATCACCCTGTCTGACACTCTTTTCACCTCAAACATTCCTCATGAGCTCCTCCTTCAGGATCACTCCTACCCCATTTCTCTTCCTATCCACACCATAATAAAACAGTTTGTATCCCCCTCCAGCACTACGCACTTTGCTAGCCTTCCACCTGGTCTCCTGCACACACAGTATATCTACCTTCCTTCTCTCCATCATGCTCTACTTTTCCCTGTCATTGTGCCACTGTTAACAGTCCCTATTCTCAGCCCTATACTCCTGCCTTTCCTCTTCTCTCTCTGTCTATGAATCCTTCTAACTCCTCTCCTTCTTCGACCAACAGTAGTCCAATTTCCGCCAGCACCCTGTGGGTCAACAGCACTGGTGGCGGTCATTGTTAAATCGGGCCTCCACCAATTCGGTATGGAATTCACACTGATGATTCGCATGTTCAAATTTGGCATGCTTTCATGCCAGATGCCCTTCCTGATGCAACCCTCTCTATCCGGGCTTGGGAGCAGCACAGAAGTCACTGGCTTGCAACCCCTGTGGCTAGATCACTCTATCACTGCAGCAAGGGGAAAAATGTTAAGGCTTCAAGGCCTTGAGACCAAGAAATATAAGAACAAGGACTCAAAAGGCAGGTCTCAGATACAGGGTTCAATCAGATATTTATTTACTAGGATCAAAGCTATAGATTGACTAGGCAGAGAAGAGTTCATAAGGCTGTGGGGTAAACCGGGGCTGGCCTCTCCAGCAGGAACTGGTATTGCAGTTCAGGGGTAGGACTGGACAGAGGAACCGGTGTCGTGAGGGAAAGCAGGAACCGAGGCAGAGCTGGAGACAGTGGGCGACAACAGGAAACCAGAGTCTGTGGAATGCTGGTGACTCAGAGGATGATAAGACTAACCATGGGAGTGCTGACAGGTCAGCAGGGGCAGACCTGAAATATACTGCAGACTTAACTGGAGTTGACTGAAATTCTTTGTGGTGCATCGCCAACTAAGGAATAGGTGCTGAGAGAGGTAGCAGCAGGCCGATAGAGTTGAGATGAACCAGAGGGAGCTGGGAGGCTGTACTGGAGTGGAGCCAGCTGGAGTAGTGGAGGTGAACCAATGGAAGCTGGAGAGCTGTACTGGAGCAAGGCAGGCAGATGGCAACTCAGGCTGTGGCAAGGAACAACTGGTGGCTAGACTGGCACAGGTCTAGAAACCACCTGGGCAGTGACCAGGAGCCAATAGGTGAGTACGCTGACACTGGACCGGAGATAACCCCTGCAATGAGGAATAGCAGGAAAGCAGAGCACAGGAAGGGGTCAACCTAGGCAGCGACGAGGAACAAACAGGTGAGTAGAACAGCTGAATGACCAGAAGGCACAAACTAGGGAGAGGCAAAGCACATAACAGATTAGCATACAATATGCCAGCCACATAGGGTTCTGGTAACTAGTGGAACAGACTGGTGACAAGAGTACGCCAGAGCCCAGGTTAAATAGCAACCGGCTAATGAGCTGATTGTAAGCAGCTGTGCCCTCTCACTCTCTCTCTGCCTGATTGTGAGGCAGAGGGTGCACTGGCAAAAGACCTAACAAAAAAGTCAAAAAAGTGCTTGTCATTTACTATGAAATTTTATACACAACAGTTTAGAACTTTTCAAAAATAAAATTTTAAATGAGACAAAATATGTAGAAATAAAATAAAATATGTTACCAAAAACATACCCGATTATCCCTGAAGGAACATAGGAAGTGGTGATGCAATGACCAAACAAATAAGATGTCTTCATTTGTCTTGGTCCATTGTTGTATTTCACCATAAAGCCAAAGTGCTCCCAAACAGGAGACCTTAATTCTAAGGGACGGTCTTCTAGCTCTGATTCTCGTTTGCATTGGCCATGACACTGTATAGCCAGATGCTTGGCTAAGGTAAGCATGCACTCCGGTCCGCCACTTAATATATTTGTGTGGGACAGTGGATATGAAAAAAAGTTCTGCATACAAAATAAGACTACTGTCAACTACTATTAAAGACTATTCAGTACACATCTGCACGGAACCTAAAGCCTTCTTCTTCTTCTTTCGGCTGTTCCCATTAGGGGTCACCACAGCGAATCATCTGTTTCCACCTGACTCTATCCTCAGCATCCTCTACACACACAGTATACTTCGTTTCAAATGAGGGGTGTGAGAAGACAACAGATGTCCTTCAGTTAGGTTTGAGTAATTCCAGAGGCGTGAAACAGCTATTTAAAAAGACATAACCATTATTATGTAGTGTGGGATGAATAAAACAAATGGTACATAGAAAGTATAGTAGTGATTTGTATATTAAATAGAGTGAAAATAGGAGAAAGTAAGAGTTGACCAGGGGCCTATTTCAAGAAGGCGGTTTTGTCGAAACTCAGAGTTTGTTAACCTCGAAATAAGGGAAACTCCGAGTTTTCGGTTTCAGAAACGGAGGTAACTTAAACCCGTGAAAGCGGGGTAAGTTAAACCCGTTTCACAAAGAGAGGTAATCTAAACTCAGAGTCAGTTACTATGGCAACTTACTCTGTGAACCTAACCTGCTTGGGAGCAGGTTTTGTTCGGGAAACTCAGAGTTTCCTCCGGGTCTCCGCCCCTTTTTAAAGTGAAAGGTGTTTAATACCTCATTTAATCTTTCAGTACATTCATAGATTGCACACGTTTCCGTCACGCAGAGACCAAAATGGCGTGTCCATTCATAGAGGATCCTGTAGATGAGGACGCTGTATTAATTCGCAGGGAATTACATTTACGTCAGGAGAGGATATTGAGGCCACGAGTTGATTTTTTTGTCATATCCCCATGTATTTTTATTTGAGCGGTACCGTTTTTCTAGAGAGTCCATAACATATATCAATAATCTTATCCACCCATACATCAGACACATCACCCATCGTGGCCGTGCTCTTACATCCGAGCAGATGCTTTGTGTTGCGTTACGATTTGTTGCAAACGGCAGTTTTCTTTATAAGATCGGGGATGCAGAGCACATTAGTGCAACATTAGCTGAAGGTGAGGATCGGAAAGTGTGCCTCACCCTCAAGCGCTTTCTGTGAATTTTTGT
>NW_018128268.1:12579-18639 GCF_001952655.1 Monopterus albus | reverse complement strand
CTTTCCCTCTGATCCCAGCGCTGTAAGGCCTACCTGTGCTCAGACATTCAGTAAACTTTGTTGATTTTAAATGGTCCTCTCCTGTCTTCACTTCTCATGCATCCAACAAAAGAATTGGGTTAATTTCTAACAGGAAAGAAGATAAAAAAACATGGTGGTGGAATGAGGAAGTACAGGACAGCATTCAGAGAAAGAGGCTAGCTAAAAAGAAGTGGGACGTAGAAAGGACTGAAGATAGTAGACAGGATTACAAGAAATATAATAATAATATAGCACTCTACAACTCTGAGGAGCCCAGAGTGCTGCACAATAAAAACAAATATACCAGGTAGAAACCATACCAAAATAATCAAGCCTAGACACAATAAAGCACAAATTTCTAAAACTGAACTATAAAAGTATCATACCAATGTAGAAGTAACAAAGCACAACAAGATAAAACAACGTTAACAGGGAAAGTAAGAGTGGATTAAGCATAAAAGGCCTGTTTAAAGAAACGACTTTTTAAAGCCGACTTGAAACCCACTAGCTTAGATCGTACCTTTAGAGGAAGGGAATTCCTGGGGCCATATACAGCAAAAGAACAGGCTCCCCATTTTTTATATCGGGCTCGTGGGACAACCAGGGACAACTGTTCTGAGGAGCGAAGGGCTCTACGCAAAATGTACCTGGACAGAAGGTCTGACAGGTACAGCGGAGCAAGGCCATGGATAGCCTTAAAAACAAATGGATACGTCTCAAATTTAACTCTGTACTGTATTGGGAGCCAGTGTAAGGAGCGAAGAATCAGAATCAGAATCACAATCAGCTTTATTGGCCAGGTGTGACGGACACACAAGGAATTTGACTCTGGTACATCGGCTTTCAATGTGCAAAACAGTAAACCAGCATAAGGCAGTGTAATATAACAAAATAGCAGTATTAACATCAACAAACAGTGCAAACAATGCAGAAAAAGCAGTATAAACAGAGAGTAAACAATGCAGACAACAAAGGAATGTTCATTGAAATGAGATAAATAGGGATAAAACAGAGTACTAAAAACTAGAGACCTCTATGACTCTGTATAATCTGTACAATGTGTATATATACAGGTATTGCACTGAGGGTTATTGTCCAAATCATACTGTCATGGGTTAAGTGTTCATCAGAGCAACAGCCTGGGGGAAGAAACTGTCCCTGTGCCTGGTTGTCTTAGTGCACAGTGACCTGTAATGCCGTCCAGAGGGGAGGAGTTCAAACAGATTGTGTCCAGGGTGTGAGGGGTTTGCTCAGTGTTGTAAGATATTTTTTTTTCTGTTGCTCTGGATTGCTGGAGTCACTCTGCCTCTGAACTGAGATTCATGTCTGGGGATGAAGGAGTGTGTTTCTTACCTCATGGATTTTGTCTCGTCTCTGAAGCAGGAGTGCCTCCACATACACCCAAGTGATGCCGGAGGCACTCACGCTCCTATAGTCCGCTCTGCACCCACGGTCAGCGCCCATCCCTCTCCATCTCCCCTTCTTCAGTCAAGAGTTGTGCACTCCACTTCCTCCTCCCTGGGCCTCCTGCTACTCTGGTGGTACTTAGATCCCCATACACCTGAGATCAGACACTGACCTGTCTTCATCTTCTCTGCTCACTGTCTTGTTAATAAAGACTCTTACTCACTACTTGTTATACTGGCCATTTAATTGGGTTCACTTACATTTTAGCAGTGTAGTTTCTACACTTCCCTGACGAGGCTGTTCAGCTGCCAAGATTTCAGACCTACAGAGCAAGGTCTGAAAGTGAAGTGAAGGAACTAAGTGAAGGAACTATCTGGAAAAAAGAAAGAAGGCATCTGTTTTTACATTGATGGAGGTTAGTGTCGGGACACTACAGTGCTGGAGAGAACTTGTACCATAACTCACACTTAGAGACATTATCCATTAACTGTAAAAAAAATTTTATTCTCAGAGAATTTTCCTCATTTATCCTGGTTTGTGCTTATACTGTATAACCAGGCCAGAAACACACTGACAAAGGAGATCAGAGTAGTAAAGAGGAGCCTTTCTGAAAAGCTGAAAAATCTGTGTCAGGCCAATGAGTTGTCAGTGTGGAGGAGCCTACAGAACATCTCCAGCTACAGGAGACAACACCCCCTGCTGTGGAGAGCTATTGGCTGAGGAGCTGAATGCACTCTACAGAACTTTACATCCCTCTCTCACCTCATCTTGGACCCGCAACCAGTAGCTGCTTCCTCTAGTACTACCTCTTCCCTCATCAGCCCACCACCTCTGAGGATCTGTGAAAGAGATGTGCATTGTCTTTTTAGAAAACAAAAGATGAATAAGGTGCCAGGCCCAGACAATGTTATTCCCTCCTGTCTAAAAGTCTGTGCCGACCAGTTGGCTCCCATCTTCGTGCAGATCTTCAGTAGATCACTGGAACTTTGTTTCATTCCCTCCTGTTTTAAACACTCCATCATCCCAGTTCCCAAGAAACCTTCCATCAGGGAACTGAATGACTACAGACCTGTTGCCCTGACATCTGTAGTCATGAAGTGTTTTGAGAGACTGGTGTTGGCAGACCTGAAGGGAATCACAGACAACCAGACACAGAGACACTTTCTTCCCCTGGGCTATTACACTCTTGAACAGCTAGAGTCTGTATTTGTTCTTTTAACTTGTATATATTTTGTATTTATTGCTGTGCACATCAGGGGCCATTGCACTGGAGTCAAATTCCTTGTATTTTTGATAATACTTGCTTATTTTCACTGACTGTCTGATGAGAATGTTTTTGGTATTAGGGTGGTTTCTGGTGTGGGTTTAAAACATTTTTTTTTTTTTATTGAAACAAATTAACACTAACAAAACAGTACCGAACATGGGAAACAAGACAACAGATACATGACATTACAAAAGGATATAGAATGTTTAACAAGGTTGTATGTGAAGTATGGGTATTTCCAACTTATGCAGTCTATGAAATGCAAGAAAAGGAAAAGGAGGTCCAGTGGTTTATGTGTAGTGATTTTTTTTTGATTTCCAGTTTTGAAAGATTGTTTTCTTGGCAATAGCTAGAGATATGAGGAGTGGGTTTTTGTATTTAACTGGTAGGTGGTCAATTTCTGATATTACCGAGTAAGCAAAGTGATGGAGAAGGAGGGATTCCAAAGCCCAAGATGGTGGCGAATTTCTCTGGCACTGCTATCCAGAGGGAATGAACTGGTTGGCAGGTTGTGTAATGGGTCTTATAAATGGTCTTGTACAAGTTATAAGTTTACATTGCTGGTCATAGAAAAGATGTTATTGAAAATTTCTGTCCAGACGTCGGAACTGAGGGAGAGAGTTAAAAAATTTTCCCATTTGAGTTTTGGTATTGTTACTGTTGAATCTGTATTTGATATGAGTTTATATAGCTTGGATATTATTTTCTTGGAATCTGTAATTTTCATAATTTCTTCAATTAATTTGGAGGGTTTCTGGTGTATTTTCTGGTATTTGAAGTACTCTTTTAGACATAAAAATATGAAAAGTTCTCAGAAATAAAAATGTGAAAAGTATTGTATTGTTTTTAAATGAAAAGACAAGCAAAAACAAGTAAAAATAAACGTTTTATTCTATAGCCAAAAACAACACACATAAGCTTAAATTGAGACCACAGGGAGTGGTGATAAATTGATGTATTTTGTACAAATGGTTATTGCCATTAAGTAATTTTGTCTTCCAAACAGGGGAAAGAAAGGTGAAGGGTGCTACTAGACAAATATTTACATATTGCATATTTTTGTTTTGTTCCCAGGCACAATATGGTCACAATTTTTGTTGACCATAACTCAAGATGTCACATTTTCATTCTGCCATATTTATTCATCAGGAAGCTACTAGAGCTAATCGCACACTGTAATTGTATTGCTGTAAACACAAAATACATGGTCATTGTAATAACAAGTTAGCCTAGCTAGCTAAGCTTAGCTCAGCTAAAACAGCAAATAACATGAGGGTGAGCAACAGTTTAGCCAATGTACTTGCCATCACAACATTTAGTTTGGCTGGAAAAATATAGGCCTAATACAGAGTTGATCTGGTATCAAGAAGCCATGTATGTTGTGCATAAATGTGTTAAGAAAACCGATTTCAATTTTGCTGTGTAAGTTTTCACCACCCTAGGCTGTAGTTAATGTTAGCTACTACTTTGTGGGCGAAAACATATATAGTAAGAAATACAGTGGTGTGAAACAGTGTTTGCCCCCTTACTGATTTCTTATCTTTTTGCATGTTTGTCACACTGTCATGTTTCAGATCGTCAAACAAATTTATATATTGGTCAAAGATAACACAAGTAAACACATCATGCAGTTTTTAAATGACGGTTTTTATTATTAAGGGAAAACAAAATCCAAAACTATATAGCCCTGTGTGAATAAGTGTTTGCCCCCTAAACCTAATAACTGGTTGGGCCACCCTTAGCAGCAACAACTGCAATCAAGCGTTTGATAACTTGCCATGAGTCTTTTACAGCGCTGTGGAGGAATTTTGGCCCACTCGTCTTTGCAGAATTGTTGTAAGTCAGCCACATTGGAGGGATTTCTGGCATGAACCTCCTTTTTAAGGTCATGCCACAGCATCTCAATTGGATTCAGGTCAGGACTTTGACTAGGCCACTCCAAAGTCTTCATTTTGTTTTTCTTCAGCCATTCAGAAGTGGACTTGCTGGTGTGCTTTGGATCATTGTCCTGCTGCAGAACCCAAGTTCGCTTTAGCTTGAGGTCACAAGGTCTGAAAATGCGGTGTTACTTTTACACCACACATAATGGGACACACACCTTCCAAAAAGTTCAACTTTTGTCTCGTCTGTCCACAGAGTATTATCCCAAAAGTCTTGGGGATCATCAAGATGTTTTCTGGCAAAACCGAGACAGGCCTTTATGTTCTTTTTGCTCAGCAGTGGTTTTCATCTTGGAACTCTGCCATGCAAACCATTGTTGCCCAGTCTCTTTCTTATGGTGGAGTCATGAACACTCACCTTAACTGAGGCAAGTGAGGCCTGCAGTTCTTTGGACGTTGTTGTGGGGTCTTTTGTGACCTCTTGGATGAGTTGTCGCTGCGCTCATCGGGTAATTTCGGTCGGCTTGGAGTGGCCTAGTCAAAGTCCTGACCTGAATCCAATTGAGATGCTGTGGCATGACCTTAAAAAGGCGGTTCATGCCCGAAAACCCTCCAATGTGGCTGACTTACAACAATTCTGCAAAGATGAGTGGGCCAAAATTCCTCCACAGCGCTGTAAAAGACTCATGGCAAGTTATCGAAAACGCTTGATTGCAGTTGTTGCTGCTAAGGGTGGCCCAACCAGTTATTAGGTTTAGGGGGCAAACACTTATTCACACAGGGCTATATAGTTTTGGATTTTCGTTTTCCCTTAATAATAAAAACCTTCATTTAAAAACTGCATGATGTGTTTACTTGTGTTATCTTTGACTAATATTTAAATTTGTTTGATGATCTGAAACATTACAGTGTGACAAACATGCAAAAAGATAAGAAATCAGTAAGGGGGCAAACCCTTTTTCACACCACTGTATATGACAAAAATAAAGTTAGTTACTCAGTGGTCATCTGCCCTCTTGGTCCTACTGTTCTTAGTTGTCTTTTCCAGTTTATCTTTTGATTTTGAAGAAGTTCTCTAGCACACATCTATCCTTATGAGGCATGAACGTTTTACGAGCAGACACACACAGGCTCCCGGGCTGTTGTCAGCATCAGTGTCCAACCAAAACACACTGATGTAATGTGAAGTCTCACACTTCTTCTCGAGTCCAGATACAGTGGAAAGAATTTCAGTCACACACAAAATATCAAAGTGCACCTTATTACCTTTATTTCACAGATGCGCATCTGGAGATCATACATCAAACCCCAACCCAAAACACCTGCTCCGACAACAACTGCAGCTACAACCACAACACCTGCTCCAATAATTACAACTGCAGCAACAACCACAACACCAGCTCCAACAACCACAACTTCAGCCATAGCGACCGCTGCAGCCACCACCATAACACCGGCTCCCACAAACACAACCTTTGTTCCAAA
>NW_018128268.1:10848-12327 GCF_001952655.1 Monopterus albus | reverse complement strand
TATCCTCATAAGTACATAAGTGAACACACCATTACTGAGTGAAAGTTACACTTTTATCTCCAAAAACAGTGTCCTTCTAAGGTAAGAATTTCCAAGCAGTGATAGTGCTTCAGTCATATAGCAACCTTAATGCTTCAATATCCCACAGTAATTTCTGGCATTGGAAGTCAGTTTTGGGCAGGTTGAGCAAAGGCACCAGCAGTAACTGTTTGCTCTTGGCAGCACAGTTTCTGAATGTCCCCTCCGGCCGTATCCTCTGGAAGGCTAATGCAGCTGCTTCAGCTTCTCTCAATTGGATCTCTGCAGCTTTATACTCTGGCTTGACTAACTACCCTGAATCAGCCAATATAGTGAAAACAGTATTCTCGTTCATAACATCCTCTGCACTCATATTAAAAGGTGACATTTTCTCTGAAGGAAACGTATTTAGTTTTCAATACAAGTGAGTGGCATTGAGAACATGACCCCTGAAATAGAAACCTAAATAGCTTGCAGTTCTTCAATGAACCAAAGACAACTGGTTCCTGAAAGAGCTACAGATTTTGAAACTGAGCCACGGAAACACAGAGAATATTAATAAAAATTGTTGTTGTTGATCACATTCTATCCCAAACTTTGATAGACAGAAATAAGGTTGAAATTTGTTTAGGTTTTCTTTTAATTACTTATAGACTTATTATTAATTAACACCAACACTGAGACTGTTGGTTAGGATTAGCCCCACCCTGTGACTTTCATGTATTACATACACTGGAGTCACAGAGATAATGTTCTGTTAACCTGCAAAATTGACATTTGCAGACTGTTTTAACCCTGTAACATTGTTTGACAACACTCACCAAAATTCTGAAAATACTTCTTGAATTGTCATAGAATCTCAAAAATAACCTGGTTCTGTCCAGGAAAAATATCATTTTAATCAGTTTTTGGGGTCATACAGTTTGTTTTCAGTTAAGCAAAGATGGTGACAGGAAATTATGTTTCTCTCACTTTTTTTTGTGAAAGTCAAGCTGCTTTCACAAAAACATGTTGTCCATCACAGAAGGGAGGCTATCATTAGCTGCCCTGCCAAAACTCATATCATGAGGTAGTTCTGTGACTCAGCACCTCGTACCTGTGAATACCAGACCATCCTGTGAATTACAGCACTGAATGCAGAGAACTAAGGTTACAGCAACAGGCTCCAAAACATCATTTCCACCAGTTCGTTCTAACTCATACACTGGTGTGCCCAAACTGACTGTTAGGCTTTGGGTACTGAAAAGATAAAAAAAAGTTTTTAGTTCAAATATTGCACAGGTCAAATTACAGTACAAATAGCATCAAAAAATTGTTACAGTTGGTTTTTAATCACCCTTCATTTAAGTAACAACAATTCAGTTATGAAATTATAAAATCAGTAAATTATAGAGGTGAAATCAAGGGAGGAGTAGCAATGCTTTCAGTATATTAAGGCTTATCAGATCACTGCAAAAAGGA
>NW_018128268.1:0-10817 GCF_001952655.1 Monopterus albus | reverse complement strand
GAACATGGAAAGAGAGGAGGGAATGAAAGGTGATCTATTTAAACAGAGATGGTGATTAGAAGGCGGCAGACAGGAAAGGAGGCCAGGCATTACAAGAAACAAAGAAATTTCCATTAAATGAATGGTTTGTTTTCCAGTTATCAATGCTGAGAGTAAATACTGGCTTCTGGGTGCAGGAGCAGCACTCTGTGGCTGACAACTGCTACCTAAATCAAACAGCACTGAGCTACAATTAAATAACTAATTTTACACAAGGCATATTTTCACTTTAAAACAGTGTTTCCACAGGGAAGTGGAGGTGACAGTGATTTTTTAGGCATATGTTTAACAGGAATTGCTGTTGCACTAACTCAAAATGAAACAATTCCACAGTACAGTATGTAATGCCTTCTAAAAGAACTGAACTTAGAAGACGACTTGCTAAGGTAAAAGATAATATGATGCCAAGTCAGTTTTGTGCAAATATTTTTCACACATCTCTAACACATGGCACATCATTTGAAAAAGCTTCAAATCCAAACCCAGTACCTATTGCATGAGGCACTCCTTTAATCTACATTATCAGCTTGGAAAGCCATGCACTAAACAAGATCTAAAAACATCCTTTGCCACACAAGCTTGACTTGACTTTGGTGCTATGCAGCCAGCTAGTGCAGTGTAAGTGTAACCTGGAGATGACCCCAAATGGGTGCAGGTTAAGGCAGCTGGAATGGGATTTGTCCCCTGCTGCTATTATTTGCCACGTGTGGCTTGGGATGGATACTTTTGAAGTGGAACCCCAAGAGTATTAAGGAAGAGAGCTACCCCTTCCAGCATCTTTCAAAGCTACCCTCATTAGTGAAGTGACTACTGCCTGGCCCACACACAGTGAGCAAGATGCTAGTGTACATGCAAACATGGTTTTTCACTGTGTAAATTTGCTTTTCTACAAGCAGAAAATGCATGAGACATTTCGTGTGGGATTGAGCCTTTTTGTTAGTTATCAAGCACTAGTTTAATCTGTTTAAGGTTCACACTGTCTATGTTTCCATAATAAATCTGTAGTATTACAGTTTTTTCAAATGCTAACACACTAAAATAACACACTTCACACAATTAACAAAACTGAAACTTAGGGAGTAAAAACTCAGCTCAACTCACCAAAACTCTAAACACATTTTCCACTTTTCCCCCATGCTGCAATTTAATGTAATATTTTTTTGCAGAAGACTACATATACCTCTTTACATAACACAGAAATCTGCCAGAGTCACTTTTTTAGTCAGTTCAAAACACTGCCATTCAAAATGACACACTCCTGAGCCAATTAGAGAAAACATGTGCCACCTGTCCAAACACCTGACTGCCTACTTCTTGACTCATTGATCAGAATGAAGGCACTTTAAAAAAAAAAAAGACAGGCAAGTGACCTGTTTAAAACAACTGTCGAAGGTAACCTAGCAGGTGGAAGTAGAAGTCAAACTAGAGGGAGAGAAGGAAGAGCTGGGGCCTCTTTTACAGGCGGTGGAAGAGGCATGTGATGCTATTGATCTGGTGGCTACCAACACCTGGATATGACATTCAAGCCATTTCGTCCCTCACTGTCTGGACATGGAGGGATTGTGCAAACACAACAGTCTATATCAACAGAATCCCCCCCCCAAAACATTAAATAAAAAATAAATGAATAAACAAAGGCTGCATCATGCCACCTAGGTGGGTCTCGCCACAGCACCTCATCTACATCACATGCATTATCCTCTATAGCTGGACTGCAATGGAAGAAACACCTTGAGTATATCCAGGCCTCAGCAGCCACCACATAAATAACATTGTGCATCTTGCACTGCTCGTAAAAGAGGTACTAGCTCTCCCTCCTCTCCCTCTATCTCCACCTGCTAGGTCAACGTCTTTTTTATAGTGCTAACATCCTGATTAATGAGTCAACAAATACAGTTTTATTTTAATTGTTGGTGGAGACATACAACCGCAGTGCTGTGACTCTAGCTTTTTTGTTTGTTTTTAAACAGATCTATTGATATTTTGTGTTTGCACATCTGTACTATCCACTGTGTTATATGTTTGTCTTATTTTTCTGTGAGGAAAAAAATGTATTTTTGTTTTTGTAGTGAAATATGTATTTTGTGTAGATTTCTATGCACTGTCCCTGCAGAATCTCTTACAGTTAAAGGCCACCAAAGTTAAATGTTTTTTTAATTTAGCACAACAGTGTGTAGTTTCCTGAAAATAAAATCAGTTAATATGAATAAATGTGTGGCATTTGGTGTACAAGTTTTAATGTGATAAGTGTTTTGCAGTTTTAAATGTGTTTACAGGGTGTGTGGTTCTGGGAATTGTGTTAAATGTTTGGACACAGTGATTGCTGTTGTCAAAATTGTGTTAGCACTTCAAAGAAACTGTAAGCAGAACTCAAAAATGCAGTAATCAATATGAATGTGTTTTCATCTGAGGTTCATGTCAGGAAAACATATAAATGGGTCATTTTATGTCTGAACAAATAACCTGCACCTCAATTCCCAAAAGCATCTGAAGGCTAAGATGATTCATCCATCAGTAAAATCTTCCTGAGCTTGAGAAGTGTTAACCAAAAAATTATAATTGAATATGCTCTTTTACCCACTTTCATACATGAGTTTAAGAGCATTCTGAGAAGCTACTGAAACTGCAGGATAAACCAAAAGCTGCATGTTTTATTTAAGTTTTTACAGGCTGTACTTTTATCATGAACATTGCAGTTATTTGTTCAATGATGATAATATTTAGATTAGACAATGTTGGCAAACCTGTAAAACCGGGTCCCGGAGAGAACCAAAAAGCACAAGAAACACAGGCCATAACAGCAGAACTAGCCTCTGATGATCTGGAATCAGAGATGACCCTACAAGAACAGCTGCAGGAGCCTTTTGAATAAATTGTCTCTTTTCAGTTAGAATTCCCACAAGAGCAGCAATAATGTTTACAAGAAACAGCAAGAAGAGCTGGGAGAGAGAGAAAAATTATTAAAATGCTATGGCAGAATGCATAAAGTAGAAAAGTTAAGATAATCATAAGATGATTTGTGTGTGTGTTTTGTTTGAAATAATCATTAGTGAATGTGTAAGAATAAAATGAGAAAGGGTTGTATTGAAAAAGGTAATTTAGAAGTCTAAAGTACATTCAGAATCTAAATCAAAGAGTGAAAATGCTGAATCATGGAGAAAAGGGAAGTAAGATACGCATCCATACAAAAGAGGAAGTGCAGCTGTGTGTGTGTGACAGAGAAGAGACACACAGTTTATTAAGAAAAGAAACAAAAATGATTTTCATGCATAAAGTAAAGATTTGATTTGTAATTACTGCTTAATCAATGATAATGTTTAGTCAAGTGTTGTGTTCAAAATATTGAGATCCATGTTTTAATTTTAAGGCATTGATAGTTTTGTGTAAGATCAGTGTGTAATTGTGATTGTTTAGTTAAAAGCAATGATGGAATTCTGGGTATTTCAATCACATGTGAGTTTTCTGTATTTTTATTGGGTTAGGATGAATTACATTTCTAAGAGAAGAGAAGTTAAACTGCTAAATCCACTGTGAAGGGGAGTTGGTCACAAGAAATACTGAACACTGACAAGTACGCAATATGCGAGTTCTGAAGAACAACATTGTGCATGCCAAAGAAGGTATTAAGTGCAAACTGTGGTATCTGGTTGGATGGAAGGACTAAGTCTACTGACCAGAATCATTTAAAACCCTGGCAAAAAGATGAACAAGAGTATTCCTTCACAGTTGCAGCCGGAGGCTCTGTCCAGTTGATTTTCTGACTTCCAGAAGCCCGAGTAACTGAAGGAAGACAGCCGAAAGAGTGAGTAGACCGCGGCTTAAGAGAGGAAGAGAAGAAAACCGCCAATAGAGCCACTACAGAGAGCAGGATGACGGCGAGGGATGATTTACTGTGCCAAAGCCTCATGATTCAGCAAGAGGAAACTCTGAATTCTTATTTAAAAGATGATTATCTGAAATGAAGAATTTCAACAGAAAGCCACAATCCAACAAACTCAAACCAACAGAGGACTGGGGACAGATGCAGAAAATATCCTCATACTCTTATCTTCCCTGTTTGAAGAAAGAAGAGTGGAACAGAAGAGGATCAATGTTGTTCTTTTGATTTGTGTTTGTGTTTCTCAGAAGAAATAAGATTTGGACCAAAACAAGACTGTTGTTTTTAGACATTTTCATATCTTTGTCTTCCTGAGTTACAGAAGATTTGACCAAGAAGAACATTGTTTTTCAGATTTTTTTTCTCTTTTGAGTTTTTATTTATTTATTTTTCTTTTGAAAGCTTGAATCCTGGCCAAAAGGAAAAAGAGGAACAAACGATTGCTCAACCTGCCACCACCCCACCTTGAGCTGACTGAGAACAGGATTCGGTGACAAAACCCTTTGACTTTTTATTGAGTTCAAGGGCTTAGCTCAACCATAATAATTTTAGTCAGTATAATTATTTTAGAGTGATGTTTAGAGATAGCAGTTGTTGATTTTTTTTAGGTTGAAAGCCAATCAAAACAATTATTGATGATTTTAAGATTTATATTTTATAGTTTGCTGTTTTGCTGTAACACTTTTAAGCTTCTATATAAAATTCCTGAAAAGGTTTACTATTGTTTTTATTAAGTCCAGTTTTGATGTTATTAATTCTTATGATTTTAGTGGGTTTACACCGTTAAGTGGTAATGTTCAAGGCTGTTTAAGACTATAATATAACTAGTTCAAATGCAGCTTCCTGAAAAGGGAATCAGTGATGATTGAACATTGAAATATTGACATAATTTTCAGTCATTTAAAAACAATCTAAATCAACTAGTCAATTGTTTACTCATTATATTACACACATTATAATTCAAATGCCCTATCTTAGAACACAACTTGATAATGAGTTTAATCATATTGCTCAACAATCAACAGTGTTCATAATATGCTTGGCTGATGAGAGGAGAAATGATGCTTAGAAAGTTATATCAGAAAACATTTTATATAAAATATTCAGCTGTTTATTTATGACATAATACAAACTGCCATTTGAATTTCTTATCCTTAATACAATCACATGTCAACTAGATACTGTGCAAAGCAAATATGGTCTTAAGTGGCCAGTGTCACCGCTTTTATTGGTTATTTCAGACAAAATGTAACACTTCCTCAAAGGGCCAGAGTATACTGGTTTATAAAACTTTCTCAGTACAGTAACATCTGAGGGTATAAGTAGGTAGCTGCCTATAACTGCAGGTTGTTATTTGGGAGGATTTTGGGTCTTATCCTGAATCAATGACATGTAAGAGGGAGGTCTGCAGGGAACTCTGTTTGCAAGCTCATGGTAGTTAATTACTGAGTGAATATCTTCGCCATAAAACCTCAAGCAGTGTTTAGAGCTTTAATGTGTTTCAAATATGCCACCTTAACATGAGAGGTTATGCTTTATTCTTATGTCCAGGGGTTAGCATATTGTGGCCTTCATACAACAATTAGAAAGTAAAACCGTTTCATTTTAGCAAAGCATCCTCTGATGCACATACATGGACACATCATCAGTGTTGTTTTCTGGAGTCATTGGGGGTTTGGGGTCTTATAACAGACACCCTTGTCCAGGCAACCTGACCAAGGCTGATCAGACCTTGGCCTGTGTGCAAGTGGCCTTCTGCTGCCCCCACTGCTCCCCCCGCTATTTAGCCAGAGCTATCTGGAAGCTTTTTCTGCCACCTCCACATTTTTCCTGATGGCTCTTCTTTTGCTTGGACCAGCTATGCCCATAGGCCTTGGTCAGGGAGTGACTGGCAAAACCCCGACAGCCCACCTCCACTGGCATACAGCTGGTTCTCCACCCATTCCTCCACCAGTTCTTGGTACCTGGCCGTCTTGCTCTCCCGAGCCTCTCCATCCTCTCCTCCCAGGGCTCTGTTTAGTTCTATCATTATTAGTTGTCTCATGGCCTCAGAGACCAAGATGATGTCCGGTCTCAGTGTAGACTGGGTGATGTGTGGTGGAAGTTTAGTATTTTGAAAACAATGATATGGTTTACATATCATTGTTGATCATATCATTGGTGATCAACAATGATATGGTTGATCATTGTTGGGAGACAAGGCCCGCTGCTTGTTTTTCTGGTGAGGACTGTCTTTAATACAGATGATACAACAAGATAAGATAAATAATTAAGCACCAGTAACTCTGTCACCGTGAAATTATGTGAAATCATAAATTTTCACTGCTGCATTAATTGCTGATGTTTTTATCAGCTGTGACATGTATAGTACAGGAGAGAGGTAACTAGCAAAAAGGGCATGTAGACAATAGACTGAAACCTAGCTACTGACATTTTTATAATCAGAGCAAAACTTGTAACCATGAAGTCATGTGGAAACAAGTTAATTAATTGGATTTTGTTCGGTTGTCCTAAATCCTGCCACCAGCTTTGGCCCATAGAGAAAATTCAGAACCAAGGTGAGGTTTTGCCCGTTTTGTGGCAAACACATGACCCGCTTAACGAGGTTTTGTTTCTCGTGTGGTCGGTCTTTAGAGTTTTTAAATGACACAAACACAATGGAAGGACCAAGCGCACAGAGGACATCTCAGCACCCGGATGATGCTAAACCAAGTATGTGTATCATATTGCTAGCTACCTGGAACTATGTACAGTCGTCCCTCGTTTATAGCGGTTAATCCATTCCAGACTCTGCTGCAATAAGTGAGGTAGAATTCTTTATTTATAAATCGAATATTTCTGTATTTACCACCCTCTAAATACAGGTTTTAACATTATTAGAATCCTCTGGTCATGAAATAACACCCATTTTCTCACCATTACACTCGTATAACCCAATATATTAGACAAATAATATATTAATATATATTATTACATATTAAAAATCGCAATAAAGTGAAGCCACAAAAGTTGAAGCGCAATCTGAATAAAGTGAAGCCACAAAAGTTGAAGCGCAAAGTGGCGAGGGACGAATGTAAATAATAGTGAATAGTACTATTGTTTAGCGGCTAACATTCGATTTTGAAACTCAATTCTGTTCATTTTAGCAGAAAAACCCTGCTTGTCATATAAACAGTTCCTGGAGTACAGAAGCTCAAAGTCAAAAGAACGACAGTCTTTTAACTATGGGCTGAAAGGAAAACATGGGGCTAAAGAAAGAAAACATGTCCAGGTAGGTTGACTGTCTTAGATCATAAATACTCTACTGTCATACGGGATTTCTGGTATAGATTGAATTAAGTGAAAAATAATGATGTCTTTCACGCAGTGGTGTCTGTGTAGATTTTAGAGCATATGGCACTCCAAGCAAAAAGCAACTGGGCTGAACAGCATTCAGTTTTGTAGTGGAGAGTGTAGTGGGATCACATTGTTTATTATTAATAAACACAGGTGTAGGTGTGTGTATTTATGCATAATGTCTCATTTTGCCTATTTATAATACATGGAATCTAATTTTTGTTATTTTACTAGATAAACATTGGATTGATGGTGCCATATGGAACTGATTTAAAACCTCTAAGAGGGAAAGCACTCCCATTATTTGTAGACCCAGAGGTAGCAGCACCAGATATACTGAAACAAGCTGTCCAGAAGATGAGAAGATTTAACAAAGATATGCAAGAAGGACCATACGTCCTTTTGTATCCAGACTGCTCAGAGGTGGTCGATGTGCCTGGCTCAGAAAGGCCATTCACATTGAGAGAGACTCTGCAAACCTAACCTCAGTCCTGCAGTGAGCAACAGGAAACAAAAAGAAAGTCAAACCTTGGCCTACTGGGCAGACTACCTCCTTGATTGTGAAGGTTTGTATGGTTTTTGTAAGTAGAGAAACCACATTACCATGAACCTTTTTTATTTTCAGAAGGCCAGGCTGCTGTGTCTGTAGAGGAGGTTTTGATGTTTGCAATTGGTCTGAATTCACTTCCTCCATCAGGCTTGGAACCACTGCACAGATAGAGTTCCTGGATGACTCTACATTTCCAATGGCAAATACATGTTCAAACTCACTGATGTTGCCACTCCTAGATTCATACAGTGTGTTTAAGTCACAAATGGACTTTGGAATTCAAAATAGTCCAGGATTTGGCTGTTTCTAAGCCATGTGACTGGACAATTCCTGGAGATCAAACTCTAGAAATGTTCTTTATTGTTAAAGTTGCAACTAAATTTACAGTTGCTGTTGTTCTAGCAGTTTTTATAATGCTTTTTGAAATTTGAGGCCATTTTATATAATACAGAATGCACTTTGCTGGTTTTCTTATTTATTTATTTTTTTACAGAATGTTGTTACAAAGATGTTCATACAATAAATATTTTTGGATAATTTTTAATTTATAGCTGAGCAATTTTTTTTAGTTTCAAATACAGTTCAAATGCAGACTGCCAGCACTCTGGCTTCTGTAGTTCATTGTGCTCCACAGCAAATTCAAAGTATTCCTGCATGATTGGGTCCCCACATGAAGCTATTGACAGGTGAGCCTCAGGAAAGACATCAAATTCAGCCTGTTTAACTTTAAATCCACAGTCCCTGGAGCCAAACCTGTATTAAACAGAAAACATAATTGCAATTATATGACTTTTAGGTAAAAATAAAACATGCAAATATTTATCAATGTACTTACTACCTGTGTGGTAAGTAGTAGAGTTCATTGGGCAGTCCTCCTGGACATGATGATGTTCTGAAGGGGCGGATCCTGTGACTGTTCCACAGCCTCACACACTCATCCAAGTCCTTCTGAATAACCTCACCAAAGCTGTATCTCAAAAGACACTGATGCTTGTGACTCCCGTTGAAGTCTCCGGCATCTCTAAGGTCTGCAAATAGCTCCATCCAGAAATGGCACCTATAGAATTGATTTGAAGTTTTCATTTTAAGCAAATACACATTTGAATAATTAAATCAAAGGTTGCACACAATTTCCTTCATGAAGGCAACTTACCTTCCCTTTCTGAATATAGACCACCAGGACTCAATCCGCTGGTTGTTTGTGGATGACCCATACATGTGGCTGGACGCTCCAGAGTAGTAGTCATTGTGGTGATGGCATAGAGTGCTTTGCATTGCAGCCATGGTCCCGTTCTCCGTGCCGCAATCAGTCCTCAGTCTCATCGGAATGACACCCAGGTTTAGCACACATGACAGGAAATAGTGAGCGATCACTGTTGGGTTATTATTTGTTGGTCCACATACAAGCCACAGTACTTTACGAGAAAATCCATCAATGCATCCTGAAAGGGCAAAACTGAATGGCTTTAGTTTATCATAACCATCTGCGTGCCACATATAGTTTGGTCCCATGGAGTGGTATGTTCTTCCGATAAACCTGCGTGCTCTCATCTGACACCCTTGAGGATTAAGATCCCGGAGCAAATTCATCACTTGGTCTCTTTTCACCTGTAGATTGTACTTTTGTTTGAGTACCTGCTACATCGTGCGGTAGCCAAACAGTTGTCCAGGTCCACGAAGCTCCAGTCGGATGGCCCGGATGATGGTGTCTGTAGAGGAGTAATTCTTTTGGCGATATAACCCGGCTTCATTTAGTTTACTTTTAAGTGACCTCAAGCTTATGTGTACGCAGTGTAAAGAAGACATCATGTCCAAGATTACAGTGTACGAGTGACCCCCATTAAAATATCGTATGCACTGCTGCACAATGTATGGTCCTTCCGCTTCGTCCAGTGCCGTTAAACATTGCAGAGACCGTCCACACGAAACACAAAACTGCGTTAACTGGAGCATATGTTGTCCACAAAACAGGCAAAACATTCTAACAAACTTAATTTCCAACAACAACCAGAACTGGCCGCGCAAGTTATCACTTCCGTGTCAACCCCAGATTTGGGACATTCCCATTCCGGTTGTTGCCGTTGTAAATTTATTTCGGTACTTGTAAAAGTGTTTTGTGTGTTGTTAATTTGTTTTCTGAAATGTAAATTTGTTTAGGGACTTGTAAAAGTGTTTTTTGTAATGTAATCTTGTTTTAAGATATGTAAAAATGTTTTTGAAAATGTAAATTTGTATCAGACTTTGTAAAGGTGTGTTGCACGTCTCGGCCACCGTACAAACACCATGCATCATCTAAACAACATTTGCTGCTACTTTATTGCTTACTAACAGGTTGAGTGATAGCAATGATAGTGTTAGATTCTAACCTCTTTGTCAGAAATCAACCCTCCTGCGTGCAGACACTGAGTGTATACAGAAGTTAAAGTGATCAGTTTATACTTCAGTATCACCTGACTCCCATCAGCACAAATGGAATTAAATGTATTAAAGTAATGAAGGCTCAGTAATTCTGGTCAATCATCAGTACAGTTTTACCATGTGTAAGCAAGGAAGGTAAACATATGAAAAGTACCTGAAAGACAATGATGAACAGAAAAGTAACTAAAGATTATAAAGTAACTAGGGCCTATAAGAATCAAGTCTTGCACTATTCTCCATTTAATGTAAACCGGAGCCTCTTTGTCTAGGTGTGTGTGTGTGTGTGTGTCTGTGTGTGTGTGTCTGTGTGTCTGTGTGTGAGACAATAAGCTAATGTATCACCTCATTCAAATTGTAAGACATATAAGCAAGGAGAATGACTGTGTTAGAAAATAACCAGGGCTCAGTAATGCACAATAATCAATACAGCTGTAATCAGGTAAGATAAAGTTATGAAAGGTAACTAAAGGGAACTAAAGGCATGAGAGGTAACTAAAACTGATAAAGTAACTAGAGTCTATAAGACTCAAATCTTACAATAGCATCATTAGTGCTGTGTCCCTGTTTGTAAGTGCAGGACTATGGCTCTTGTTACCA